>NW_026623234.1:293426-294905 GCF_030028575.1 Malurus melanocephalus
AGCTGAAATAGAATAGACCTCACCATAAAACCTCAGCTGAGTCATTAGCAGAACTAGCAAAACAGCTTTGAAAATATGAAAAGCCAAGACTTTATATGAACAAAATCACTCACAGTAAGGCAGTTCCCTGTCACTACTCTGATGCTCTCAGGCCTGTTGGATGTCAGCTGTTTAATCCACATGTGTCTTCTCAACTCTTCCCCTTCCTGATTTTCTGTTGTCTCTTGAAATTCAAAGTACAGCGCAGAATAAATAAATCTTACACATTATTACCCCATTCCTTTCATGTAAAAGAACATATTTTGGCAAACAGTAGTAGACCTTCCAGTATTCAGCTCCTCCTACTCAGTGAGAGAATAAATACTTCACATTAATTCTTAATAKAATAGAAGCTGATTGAATGGTTTATGGCCTTAGAGCCAAGACATATATTTCACATTGAAAATAAAATGCTGACCCAAGAGAGAAGACCATAGATTTCACATTGTGGGAAAGGAGGAAATCAAAGAAAAGAAAGGAACATAATTTAACAAGCTAGATGACTAAATCCATCCCTAAAATAGCTCCACTGAAAGCAAAGAGGCTATTTCCAGCAAGGATGAATTCATGCCAGAAATATCAGTTATTGGATTGCATTAGCAAACAGAGTTTTACAGCAGCGAAAATTTCTTGTATCCATAGCAGGATGAAGCGCACGTCTTTCAAGGCCACTGCCTCAGCCTTCTGTGATGAATTGGGGGTATATTATGCTTACAGTGTTCCTGCTGGACTCATTATTGTCACCTGTCTGGGTAAACAAAGCAAGGGAAAGCATAAAGTGTACTATRCAGAAATTAAGTGATAGAATTAAGGGAGATACAGAAAAAAAACAAAAAATGAGAACTCTTAGCTAGACAACCTGAGATCCAGCAGACCAGTTAAAAACTCAGGAAAACACATGGCCCTTCTCCCCACTTACACCAAGATGTAGTGAGAAACAGAYAAGTTGTCACATTCAAGGAATAATAAAGGAAGTGTTACAAAACTCAGTATGTGTTATGTAACTTTTCACTGCAATGTCCCAGTAAGTCCAGCAGTAGCTGTTATATCTCAGTGAAAATACAAAGTTCAACTACATAGTGGGAATATATCTTGAATAAGTTCCCTGTGAAACTACTTTGAAAATTATGATTTATCATTAACACTTTTAAGGATCTAAAAACACTTGTAGTACAGAGCAAAGATGAATATATGCTCTGAACTGACAACCTTGAAGGCATATAGACATTAAACAGTGAGGAGAGAAGAATCAAATCTCAAATACAAGAAGCAGAATACCTAAAAGCAGCAGGGAAAAAGTCCTAAGTAGTATTGAAATTTATTATACTTTTACTTAGTATTGGAAGTTACATGGCTTTTTTGACTGCACCACATAAAAATACACTTTAAAAACAAGACAGTCAGCATTTGAAATATTGACTGTTTCCTAGACCTGCACTG
>NW_026623234.1:295145-346386 GCF_030028575.1 Malurus melanocephalus
AAGAATTCTCTAAAGTTAAATTGAGTCAACCCCACTACATTCACACAAGGTAACACTTGTAAATAAGAAAACAGAGGCATTCAATGGCTTTTAAATTTAGACAACACCTTAGTGCTCTTCAGGCATCTTACAGGCTGAACCACAGACATGCAGCTATATGGTTTTATTTAAAAATCAGCTTTACCATTGCATACTTGCACATCTTACATCACACTGCAGCCAGCAGTCTGCTCCTTTCAACCTGTCTGAATTGCATGTTGTGACCCAAGGAACTGCTCAAGGACAAGGCTGAGCAGAAACTCATGAAAGTTAATGGGATTGTACCCTCCCAGATCAGTCTTCTCACCAACCCTCAGTCAGATTTCATACAGGCAGGCTCAGCYAATCATTCTCTTCTGCATATTTATTCTAAATTGACAACTCAGCACAGGTTCTCACTGAATGTGTGATCCAGGGAGGGTTTTCAGCTTCTCTTGCATGGTGGGGTGTCCTGGCCTGGCCACACGGAATCAGGACATGGATGCAGTGTGGTACCCAGCTGAGWTAAACATCGCTGGGTTCAGCCACTTAATGCCTGAAGGGGCTCTGATWTAGGAGGAACAGCAAAATAATCCTGTGTAGCTAGTACTCTGAGCCCATTGTAGGACTTTACCCTACAAAAACAGGCTGCTTATTTAGTGTCTAAACCAGAGTAATAAGCCAACACTAATGGTTGTTACTAATTAGACTTTTAAAGAGCTCACTGGGAATTTGTAGCTAAAAATTACTGTGCCAAACCCCAAAGAACTGACCATATTTTAACTGCTTGACTGTGRCTGAAGCAGACAGAAATAGTCTTAAAATGTGGCATAATTATTCAGCTGTGTTACTAGCTAGCAGTCAATGTTAATTATGCATTAAAAGCTAAGAATGTTATTTATGACTGTCCAGGGTAATATTTATTTATAATGTGTACTCAGGCTTTTTGACASAAGGCTATCTTATATGTGCTCCATGATTCAGGAGCAGGAAAAAGGTTGCCTTTACATATATGGCAGTCATATCTTCCTGTATGGTAAATATAAGCAGCCACTCACAGTAATTTTTTGATGTAAAGTATAATCAACAACCAATTAAAAGAGCAAGTTGRCATGTAAATCTGCTATGCAACTGACACCAACTTTAAACACTCCTAAGAACAGAATATATGTATGAAATATCTCCAACACCTTCCCCCTCACTRAGTTCCACAGAAAGCTACATGATGCTCTGCAATGAATTCAATGCAGCAATCAGTCAACACATCTCACCAGGTGATTTCACAAAAGACAGGATTTTAACAAACCAAAATGGATGAGTTAGTTGATTTTCTTTTATGAAGAATTTATTCCAGATCACCATGAGCTATAGCTAACAAGTAGGTATTTTTTTTTCCTGGATTTGAGAAACTCCTTTGAGTTTCACATAAATTTAGCTACAAAGACAACCTGCTAAGACCTGCTTTCCAGCCCACACTACACAGCAACAGACAGCAATATCAATTAGGTAGCAAAATTCTAGACGATGCTCCCTCTTACGAATGAAGGTCAGAAAGAAACACAATGTCTAAACATGTGGCAAAGTCTATTGGCTACTTTTGAAAATTGATTTAATACAATGGCATTGCAGGGGGCTTTTTGGAGAGACAACAGAGAAGGGGAGAACATAACGATTGCAAAGACTAACAGATGTGAACATTTGAGAGCAAACATGGTCAAGGCCATATTCAAGGGCACTGCATCAGAATTATTAATGGTAGTAATCCAGAAGCAAAAAAGTTTGGGCAGGAAGTATGAAGGCTGGAATTATATAAAATACAATTGTAAATTAGTCTCTCGAACTAAATTTCTATGCATCCTTTCAAGCCCAGATAGCTCATAAGTAATTTAGAATAAATGAAAATTAACTAAAAATAGACCTTTAGATTTATCTTGCACAGGAAAGAAACAGATTTAAATCAACACTCAAATGGTTTCAGATTTACGCAGGCCACTACTTTTAAACTTAGCAAAACAAATCAACAGATTTACAAAAGAAAACAACAAACCCCTGTTTTTTTGGGTTTTTTTTGTTTTGCCATAAACCCACCCCATGTAGAATTGAGAGAAAGACTCCTGATTTTCARCAAGTTCTCAGTTACAAGTGTTCCTGGTCATTTCTCTATTATTCAACCATGCTTATCTTTGCCTACTCTCACAGGACACAAACACTCGAAAGAGTAACTATTGCTATTTATGAAATTCCTGATACAAAACCAGTAGAGAAAAGGACAGCACATCCCTCCCTCCCTCCTTTTTCTTCAACACAAAACTCTGTGCTTTAGCATTCTTAAAATCCATTTTTATCCTAATGTTTCTCCTCTGGTTGCTTTTCACTGCCAGGATGGGTTAAAGACCTTTTAAAGGGCAATGAACTCCACTGTTCTCATGCTCCAGACTTTACTGAGCGAATACCCAGATTTGGGTTTGCTTAGGTTATTTTGAAAGAATAGAGAAAAGTTTATCCTTTTTTTGTTTCTTCATGTGGTTCTTTTAATTATTAATATAGATCTTGCCTCTATCTTATTGWGGAACCTTCTCAGCAGACTTCTCTAACTTCTATTTTTTTTTCATGGACAAGCAAAGTGACTGCAATGGGACAGCTGAGAAAGCATTCTTCTGTTTTCTCATGCCAAAATATAAATTATAAGGACTCAAAGTGAGCAGCTTGCAATACAGAAGGAAAGTATATTATTGCATCAAACCCTATCATGAAGTAAGCAGATTAGGAATGCTGGAAAATAAGCTAACTTGAAATCCTTGCTGGCTATTTAATTTCCCACAGGATTTTAGAGGCAGTTCATATGAAGCTGCCATCCTTGCAGTCTCCAAAACCTCTCCCTGCAATAATTTTCTTCTTATGAAGATTTTTTTTGGGGGGGGGGTTTTGCTAATAATAATTTAAATCTCCTTGCAGAATCACAGCCTCTCATCTAGCACACTCCAGCCTGCATTTACTACATGCAAGTCCTCTTTTTAAGGTTTACATTAATTACTCCTTCACTCCATGCAGAGATTCACAGGAAAGATTTCAGTGTCATTTGCATACTACAAAAAGGGAGTGATACCATCTCCCAAGGAGATATTGTGAACTTACAAAAAATAAGGATGTAAAAAAATTTGAGTCTGAATATGAGATGATATGATAAATGCAACCTGCATACATGGTTAAGAACTCAGCTTTGAAAAGGGRCTGCAACTGCAATAGTCATTAGGTATGGCTGTAACTTTGAGTGGTCAGCCTCATAAGTTAAACTCAAGGATGTTTAAAAGAAAGGTTACAAAAATGTCAATAGAATGCTATCCAAGTTCCTGATCCTAGAAGAGAAGGGTAACTCTCAGTACCACAAACATCGCTGACATCAGGCAATGTACGAATAAAAAGTCATTCCAAATGCACTCTTTGAAGAAAAAAAAAAAAAAAAAGCAAATAAAAAAAGCAGGCTTCCAAACCCAAAGCGTCCACTACAGGGAACTAAATTCTTTTTCCACTTCGCAAGTTGTAAAACATGCAAAGAATTTAGATTAAAATACTTGTGCACTTGAATTGTCTCCCCACTCTTTCATATTGCAAWTGTTGTCAAAACTAGCCCAATGAAGCTTCTATGGTAGCAATAATATACAAATCCCTACATTCATATGACCACAGATTTATGCAATTTACAACTGTGCTTCACCAGACATTCAAATTCAAATTCAGCAGGCTRATCGTCCTGCATAGACATTCAAAGCAGAAATGTCTGTTCTGACCCATGTTTCCAGAGGTCTTCTTGAATTTTTCCAATGCTGGACACCACTAAACATCTTTTAGTCCAACAAATAGGACAACAAGCATACACAAGGGTAGGACAAATGGCTTCTTTGCCTCAAAGTAGTGGTGACACACATCAGTCATACATCACTTAGAATAAGCCTATTATTGTTTGAGAGATGCTCAAAAATTATATACTTGACAAACATTTTCAGAGAAATCCCAGCACTTCAGCCCTCTATCTTGGTCATTTCCATGTCAAAAGCCACAGGAGCTCCCTTCCCAAGGGTAAGGATCACAAGGATAAGCAGTAAGAACCCACATGAAAAAAAAGAAAGGGCCCTAACTCTGTCCATACAATCACTGGTTTCCTTTTCCCGTGTTCTCTGTGTGTTCTAACACCACCTGTATAACCATTGGCAATCATAACTTTCTAGCCTTTTGTTCATGATGRAGGAAGCACCCCAACTTCTGCAAGCCCTCTGTACTTCTCTGCAGGTACTCTGCTCTCCACCCTCTCCAGAGTCTATTTATTTTTACCCTTAGCCGTCACAGTACTGCTGATCCCATTAATGTCCCTTTTTCCCAAAACAGGAATAACCTTTATCCCCAAAATGCAAGCAGATGCATCAGTTTCTCACTTTGTCCTCTGCTGCACTTCTCACTTCCCTTTTTCATTCCCACCACACAATTTGTACACTGTTCATTTCTGAACCATCACAGCTTTCATCTTTGTTTTCCCACTGACTGACTCCCAGCCCCTAACAGGGGTCCCTGTGGTTTCCTTTTCCCTGCACTACCATTATGGTCTCTTAAGTATTGGAACAGCAGAGTCTGTATTCCCCATGGCAGATTCATCACTGTTCTRCAAGGCTTTCTGAGCACAATGCCAGTCCTCTCTTTCCTAATTCTTATTATTAGCTGTCAGGAAACTAAAACATCCAGCTGTCAAATAAGAGTTCTAGAGAATAAGCAGAAGCAATTAATGGGAATGTTGCAATGGTCATTGAGAATTAAGTAAGTCCAACTGCAAGCAAATGCTAAGGTGATTTAGCAGATAACTGGCATGATGACAGTAATTTCTCTCCTCTTTTCTCTGACTTAATTTTCTGGGTTTGTAGTTATTTTAAGTCTTGGATATGAGGAAATGTGAAATTTTTAGTTTTCTGGCATGAGGAAATATACAGCATGATTAAAATAATACAAAAACATGTGATAATGCTCTAAAAAGAAGTCTAGATATAAATACTCAAGAAACTCTATTTTGATCTATGGGAAACCAAGTGTTACTAAGCACATTCTCTTGTAAGGAAAGTTAGTCAAGAGAGCAGCAGCAAGGGGACTAGAGGGTATCTTAACAGCAGAAAAACACAGTTTATAGCACAAGGCTTACACCAGTTGTTTTTCCTGCTGTAATCCAGAAACACATCAAGCAACTGTATTTTAAGCTAAGTAGACAAGCTTTACGGAGCTGGCTTGCTAAATGTTCTCTCCCAATGTCTCACCATCAGATGTCTTTACTTGTTATCATATCAAACCTGTTCAAAATTATTAAATTAACAGCAATAAAGGAATATAATTTATTTAATCTAACACATAACTCTTTTCAAATCAAATCAAAGTAGCCTCCTCACTCATATTGGGATTACATTTCTCATCACAACATATTGCTTCTTTATAAAATGTGAACTCTAACTTGCATAAATGCTGACTTCAATGTGCAGAAGCCCTCTAGGCCCTGTCCCAGATCTCTTAAGCCCCAGAACCTGGTATTTACAGACACCGTTTCCACCGGCTCTGTCCTGGAAAACTCCTGGATTCTAGTACTGGCCTTGAAACTTTATGAATTCTGACAAAGGGGGTGTACACAGGGGGGGTTGTTTTGCTTAATTAGAGCCTTAAAATTCAGGCAAACTGATGAACTTGGCATGGCAGTGCCAAAAAAACTAAACTCATTTGAATTGTATTTCTACAGAGACAGTGAGAAAAGAGTGTTTTGGGACACTCAGCCAGGTCCATCCCTAATTTTTTTATCCTTCAGAATTTCAGTACTTAACTACAGAATATTATTACTGTACAACAGGATATTTTGTACTCTCCAAAGTCCTCCTGAAGGTCTTTCTACTGAAGTGTTTTGGTCTTTCCTTTTTTTAAACACGAAGTTGGTCATTATCTCTTGATCAGTTTTCCAAAACTAATGCACAGATTAAATGGACTTCAGAAACATAAAAAGCAAGAACAGATTGAATTTTTATCATAACAATGGTGGTCATGATTCTAACAGGAACAGCCCTTTTCCTAGACATAGTCATTACCATACTAATGGCAAGCTAATTGGGACACAAATGATTGTGCTTGGCCATACCCAGGGAATTAACAACAATCCAGTCATTAATTCCTGTAACTACCACGTTGTTGAGGATTACTGCTGCACGAAGCTTTTGTCAGGAAACATAACAGCAGTTAGACACAGCACTGCACTTGTGCTATGATGAGATGCAGATATCATGACACTAATAACACCTTGCTTTTCCCAATCCTCCCACAGGGAAAGAACACAGACCCCACGGTACAGAATGCCATTGGCATCTCCTCACACACACATCGAYTTTTTCATTCCATTCATGTTCATCACCTCAGCACAAAAACAAACTTCTGCCAACAAATGTCTTAATGCTGAGATATCTGAAAATACAAGTGGAAATCAATGATTTATTATTATTATTATAAATTAAAATAAGCTAAGTTAGGTCACTTACAGAGGAAGAACAAAAATGCTTAGGAATGTACCAGGGCTCAATRTGAGTCAAATAAAAGAAAAATAATTTTTCCATGGACCCAAAATAAATCACAGGGATTGAAATTCACAGACCACCTTCACTGCAGCTTTTCTGTCCTTGACCATGGCTATTTAACATTAAAAATATTAAGCACAGGCACTGTTTCTAGAGAAAGACACAGTACAAGAGCAATCAAAAGTACTTACGGGTCATTTGGGACAGGACAGGATACTCAGCCACAGCTTTCATCAAACTGCCTGGGTCAAAGAACYCAATAGTTTTGGATGTTCAGGAGAGATGTAATGTGGAATTTTCTATGCTGTCTCTTCCCACACCCTCAAAAGAACTAATGAGTGTTGCATGGTTTGTGGTTTTATTTGAGGAAGGGAGGGAAAAACAAAGATAACCTATAGTGTCTTGCATCGAAGTCTGACTTGCAACAACAAAGAAACTGAAGTGCTGAAAATTCTTCAGAAAATAATGACAAAAGAGTTTATTCTAATGTAACCCAAAAAAACAAAATGAAAACAACAGGCCACATACTACAGACAAAATGCAATCCAAATCAGATAGGCTGTGTGAAACACTGAGCTTTCCATGAGAGTTAAAAAAGCACAGCCAAGCAGTCAGGGAKCTCGTGTATTTAGGCCAGCAAATAGATAGGTGCTGACAGGGAAGCCAGATGGCATCCACCTAGTCCAAATAGCTGGCTGCCTCTTGGCTGGCCACCCCATGGTGCTTCTGTCCCTACAGGAGACATGCTGGCCTGCAGGTTAGCTGCAAGATTCTGTCGTGGAGCCTTGCTTCATTTAGTGTGGAGTCAATGGCAGGCAGCGTGTCCAGGGAAAAGAAARAGCATGGAAGTCTGGGGAGACAATTTCATACAGGGAACAAGGTAAGCAGAATGGAGCAGAGGATGTGCTACAGGACAAAGGTAAAGCCTGTCACCTAGATCAGCTGGAGTATTTAGCAGCTCACTCTGCGTTTGAACTGGAAACTTCGACAAGAAGAGGCTGTATTGACATTACAGCTCTTAATGACTCTACCAAGTGCATTTAGAGTGTGACACTTGGCAAGGAAACAATTCTCTCTCCTGTCCTTTCCCTGAAACTGCCAGAACTAGAGCTGTCATYCCTAAGCAGTCAGAAAAACAAGACCTTTTTAAAAGGTTTTCTAGTATCAGATCAGGACACAAACCTTTTTCTCCCCCCCACCACAGATCACAGTTATCATCTCAGTGGGGAATCAAACAACTAGATAATCTTGGACACTAACTTAAGGACCTGTGATWGGTACAAAATGTACTCTGATGGGTTGCAAAAGAAGTGTGACAAATAGACACCGGTAGGAAAATCTTATCCTGTCTAATGCCTCACGTCTCTAAGATCACAAGCAATTGTAGCTATGGCATTCTTCTTTTGAACATGATAATTAAATCCTTAAAATATTATTTGGTTTCATTTTTGCAATTAGTGATATTAAGTATGAATTGTTCCTTTTACAAAGTGACCCYATTTCCCAAGCACACAGTAAAAGCAAACTGGCAGCTCTGCTTGCTGCTCTCCCATGAGGGTGAGCCAGCAGAGATCACCTCAGCAGCACCTCTTGAGCTAACAGWACACACCCAAGGTAGACTCTCTAATCTAAGAACCATCAGCCCTACTGCCTCTGAAACAAGATTTCTGGTTTGACTTGGATCATTCAACACCAGAGCCCATCACAAAACAGTTATGTCAGCTCAGCTGAGAAACTACTGAGCAGCCACTAGAGAAAACACAACTACACTGAGAAAAAGCTCTGGCATTTGCTTACTTGGGTGACTATCACAAGAGTAAAGAGTAAAGTAAGATCAAGAATATAGTTCTTCCTTTCTTCTCTCAAATGACAATGTCAGGCAGTTTTGGAGTTCAGTTCTAGTTAAACTATCACACAGATATGTACATAATACCCTGACAACAGTGACTTTGAAAATGTCACTTCTAGCCCTGACCTCAGCAGACCTGTATTTGTCCTGCAGCCTGGATATCTTTCCTTTTCCACTTGCTGAGGAAACACAGCCTSTGTTTCCATTGTTTTTATGTGAAAAACTTGAACTTAAGAGTACATTAAGATGTACTCTTCTTCATTATAGCTCCTTTCCCAAATAAGTTMTTTCATACTGCCAGAGTTTTGCTCACTCAGTTGAAGAGACCAGGAGTTTCACTGTACTTTTAGCATGTTACCCATCTCAGTTCATATAGTGAACATTAACTCAATGGTGCTCTTATACTCCATCGTTCTAAGTTTCTGAAGCAATGGTTTTGATCAAGGCTGATGAGAACCTGCAAAGTTTTCTCACTCGGGATTTGCCTCAGCACAAAGAACTCAGTSACTCAGTTTATTGAATTCACATCTAAGCTGTTCTGGTTTAACCACACTGGACAGGCTCCCAAATGAAGTCTCTTCCACTGACCTGGTGTAGCACCTCTAACAGTCTGTTCTGAATCTATAAAAATTCTAAAAATTGAGTTTAAAATGCAGTTTAATACTCAGGTTTATTTTTTTCCGTAAAGCAAACCCATAAAAAAATATTTACCTTCTTATGCTGTTTGCAGRAAACCCAAACATAGCTTCCATTACATACTTGATCAAGATTTAGTCACTTGAACAGTAATGGAAAGAAGCAGAAAATACTTTCACAATATTAAAATTTACCCACAAATACTGTCTTGAAACACCGCAATTCTGTTTTTTAAAGTTTGCCTTTGTACTAAGTTGCTCTCAAACCCTTTCTCTCTGGCAAAGCTGCTATGATTTCAGTTTCATTAAAGCCAAACCCTATATGGTTGTAGGAGGTGTCAGGAAGGGATAAAAAAAAGGAGTGAAGTACTTTAGTGGCATATGTGACAACCACTTCAAAGCCATAAATCCTACRAAAGTACCTCAGAGAATAATGATCAGTCAAGACTTTAATCATTGGCAAAAGCGAGTTGAGAGAATAAGGAGGGCCCTAAGGGTAATAGCTGTAAAATGAAAGTGTCCACTGAGCGCATTTTTTTCATTACAGACAATTGAGCCATTTCTCAAACTTGTTTATCTTTAGCTTTTTCTGTTAGACCAGAGGGAGAGTAAGGGATATTATAYCCAGCTTCTTCCAGTGAAGTAGAAAGAAAAATGCCAGCAATGCATTAAGACAAACAATGCTACTTTCACAGATGTGGTTATGTGCCCTTTTTGGGGGCAGACTTGCAGGCTGAGTTCCAACTCCTGGTCCCTGGAACATCCAGCATATGGCTGGAATCCAGACTCTGTTCTTGGCCCAGGATACACAGCATACTTTGAGTATCCTAGCAYGAATTTCTGAGTACTGAGACACGTAATCCCATTCTTCACATTATCCCCAAAAATCCTATTGTCTCTTCGTCTGATTCCTCATGCAGTCTTCTGGTTTAAATGCACCCAGYCCCAAAAGACCCACAAGATGTGAGAGTCACATAAAGCTCTGTAATATGGATCAGCTTTGCCCCAGCTTTGCAAATCTTATCACTCTTTACTTAGTACTAGGTAGAGGTAAAAAGTTTAAAAAAGATAATGTGGAGATTTATTTTTCACGGGAGCCTGAAATTTTATCTGAAAACAACAGCATCATTCATTTTCCTCTTTCCTGACAGTTTTTGCATAATAAATACCCTTGAATATTTTCTCTAAGTTATGCAAAAGTCAAACAGCTGACACTCTGTTACCTATATCTTTAACAAAATAATCAGAACCRCAACTACAAGCAGAGTTTTTATGAATCAGTAGACTAAAATTTTCATTTAACTTTCCTGACCATTAGTTTGCATTTATAAGTTGAATTAGTTCTAGCAGGCACAGTTAGTTCATTTAAACTCTATCCATTCATTGATTACAAACATGAAAGACTAAAACCAATCAACAATCTGGAAGACTATATTACCAACCATTCACAGAATCTCAGAATAATCTGAGTTYGAAGGGACCCACAAGGATCAGTTAGTGTTACAGTTTGATAGCAGCTGAAAAGATCAGTATTCAGCATAGTCTAAAGTTACACTGTAGATGCAATTTTGGGATTTTTATAATCCCATTTACTTATCTTAGAGATAAGGAAATACAAAGCATGAAACAGAAATTGTATATCTGTCTGATATTCTTACTCAAGAAAAGAAATATATTATAAACTCTTCCTGGATGAACATAAAACTTCTTTTTGTGTTTTGAGTAAATTGCAAAGCCAAAAGCCAGTATAAGGTTAAGCTACTCTTCTGACAGAAGTAGTCAAACACAACAAGAGACCGAAACATTATTAAAGAAGAAACATTCCTGAAGAGGTAAGATTAAAACAGATATCTAATTAAGCATCCCAGGTTAATGTAAAATAATCTAGGAATAACTATAGTTTTTCAATCATCTTGCTGTACTACTGCTTAGTGAAATTGTTGGAAAGTGCATACTTACATCAGATCCCAGGTTAAGTTMATTTTCCACACTTCTGTGACTTAAGACACAAATGGAGTTGGTGCTCAATCTTTAAGGAACTGAAATCAYTGTAGAAACTACTGTCCTACTGTCTATCAAACTTCACCAAAACAACCCACCTCACTTGGAAAAATGTGGAATCCATTATTCTATCTTCCATTTCACCCCAAAATAACTGAAGAAAAGAAATTGGTACTTTTTTTCCCTTTAGGAACCATATTCTGATTGTGAAGGTATCACCCCATAAAATTAACTATATGTCACTTCAATCCATAAGGAAAGGATAAGGTAAGTTTTTCTCCACACTGAATTTCTGAAAGATAAAAGAAATGCATCTTATTTTGTAGGGAAAGGAATCTCACCAAAAAAAAAATAGCTATTAATAACGATCCAAAAAAAAAGTTGGGAAATGGAAGGAAACTGGCATTATTATCAACATTATACTTTTATTTCTTTTCYCTCATTTTTCAGGGTTTCTTTTAGTGTAAATCTATTTAAGCTACTGAATATAAGATCATGCCTTTTTAAAAGCAAGAAATAATAAAAATAGGATATTTGCATGTCAAACCCTGTCTTTATTAATTTTTTACAGTAAAATAAATATTGATTGAAAAACTCATAAGAGATGATTATAGTCCTATGTGTTCTGAAAATATTATTTGCAATAATAGAAAATTCATTTACTGCTGTAACACACAATTAGTACTTMGTTTTGCAGCAACGAAGCATCCCAGTGGAGTTATAACCATCTCAGCATCACTGAAGAGTAAGACAAGAAGCTGAAAATAAAACAAGCCAAAATATTAATACAATTTTTTTAAGCACAACTTTCTAGCCCATCAACAAGCAGTTCCTATGGGAAGCTCCTCCTTYTCCCACCATCCAGTTGTATAACCCYATCATGAYCCTGCAAAGCTTTCCATTTCTTCAGGTGTGCAAAGTGATCAATTTACAAGATTGCAGCCTATTAGRATATAGAAAACCATGTGGTGGAAGCCTCACTTGCAGCAGAATATTTTCATGCATTGCTGAAAAAAAGCAAGGGATCTCTAGGGCTATTTGAAACTATAAACCAGCTATACTTGSTAAAAACAGGAGATCATAAACCCTCTACCATTTAACATCCCATTCAAAATTAGCCACGCAATCATCCTGCCCAAAGAGAGCTCTTTTCAGATTTAGAAAATCCAAAGAGTTACAGTTTCCAAGAAAAGAGAAAAATCAGGGTAATTTTTTWAAAACCTCAATTGTCTCGTAGGCTCTCCACTCCCTTGTGCCCTCTTCCCTGGCACAACACACGGAAAACTAAATTCTCRAAGTGACAAACTATTGCAGTTTATAGAATGTTAGGTAGAATGCAACAGAAGTATAAGAGCATTCAAAGTAATTTAGATGTAGGAAATAATTTTGGAAGGGCYTGTGAAGTAGTTTTTCAGGTGTGAGGATCTCAGCAAGAGAAACATTTCACAACCACCCTGGTTCTGACATGTGATAGAAATCTTCAGGGATCACCCCTCTCAGATCATAATCTGCCATCTAGCAAGACTTCAGTTATATCTAGGTCACATACAACACTCCATCCACCCCCTATACACCTCGGCTGGCCTGAAAACTGTAAATATTTTATCACAGAGCTTTAAATCCTGGCCTATTTCTTCAGGATATTTAGAACATTAAATAATCATTTGGCAGTAAACAATTTAAAATAAACATTTTTTCCCCTCACTCTAGTACTCTTGGCTGTTTCAGGGCACGATATTGGATTTTCTTCATGTCTCTGTGCCAAATAGAGGATTTCCTAATTTTAAAAGGTCTGTTTCCTCCCTGCTACTAAGCAATTGAAAGTTATTGACAAATCCCACAGGCAACCAAACATTCTCTTAGCAGCATTCATTTGCTTGTTTCATTCCCAGTGTGTTTATCTTTGATTTCAAAGATTCGATAACTGACAAAGCATTCAGTGTAAAGTAACTACAACCATTGSTGGCCCAACAGGTTGCTCAGGTGGCCACCTGTCCCTCAGAGAGCTCAGCCCAGAGCAGAGCACTCGCAGCACAATGTTCCCTTTGATGTGCCAGCCAGGGAAGCTGCAGGAAACGCTGCTGTGGCACAAACACACAGGGAAAAGACACTGTAAACTACAGTGTGGAGGTCAAGAGTGCAAATCCAAACTTTCTCCTCTAGCACTTAGCCACAGAAACAGCAAATCACACACTTCAGGTGTGAGTATTCTCAAGATATTTGGAATAGGATTTTYAGGCAGTGATTCCCTGTGGATGTGAGAATTTGCCTTAATGAGAGTAGGAAAAGCACTCAGCTCAAACAACTCAATGGAAAAATTTGAGAGAATTCACACGGCAGATGGAGGATTTCCTATGAATGACAAAGTGACCTTCGGATTATTCATATTATTATTCATATATAAATTGCAGCAGAAAATTTTCTTCCAAAACGTTGGTGTACATATGATGGCTATTTAAGGAACAGTACAAAATTCCTATGCAACTACTTACATATCCAACACWTTCCCTTGTGTGTCAGCTGATGGGTACACATTAAACCAAGATGATGGATTTATTTATTTCTGTAGTGCAGTGTACCTATCAAGTATCCAAGATGACAAGATCTACAAGTCATTCCCTCTGTGGGGGGAAAAAAGCAAACTGGAGTATAAGAAAAAACCCATCATTATGAGTGATGTTTTATTCCTTAGTTCTTGTTTATTTTTTTTACTCTCTTCATGTCCAAAGAAAGTACCAGATGCAAATGAAGTAGCAAATTATGATCACAAACAAGTTGCAAAAAAAGAGATTTGAAGAAAGGTTTTTTCTGCCTTCCTTCATGAACTGCATGATATTTTAGGAAAGATTAAAAAAAAAAAAAAAAATCCATAGGATTCTGTGGAAATAAAGGAATAAAGCATGTTGTTGTTGTAACCAGAGGGTCACATCACTGYCTTGGAGCAAGAAGAGACTGAAATGCTTGCCTTCATCTGCTGCTTCATCATGTAGACGGCTAATAGGAATCTCAAGGGRCAGTCATAACAAGCAGCACCCTAGGTAGAGTCTGTCTGTCACCTGAACAGGCATGAAAGCAGTAGAATGTCCCTTTCTGATGCCCCAGATTTCTTTTGCCTGCAGGGCAAAGCTGAGAGAAAACTGARAAATCTCAGTGTTGTGATACTCACAGAATAGAGATGAGCTCAGAAACAGACCTTCAGTTTCTGTAACTGCTCGCTTAACTTGAAGCACGATATTACACAGAACCACCAAGAAATAGAAAATTTCCTGTCAACTCGGCTATATAATTGAATTTTCAAATAAAGGAAATCTGAACCTCAAGGGAAAGAGAAATTCATTACAACGTTGAGGGCTTGCAAGAAGGYTCTCCTGCCCCCTGCATAGGGCACCCTCCACTCTCACCACAAGGTTGTGTCAGGGAAAGCTGTGGAAACTTAGAAACTACAGATGAGGGCTCAAAAATGCTGCCTATATATCCCCACAGCCTGGAATAGCTTTCTACAGGGAACTTAATTATCTGCATGGCTGCTATGGGAATGCTTCCCTAACACACAAACATCCACAGAAGAAAAAATTATTAGAGGCTGAGAAATATTTAGCCAGTGAGTCTTTGAATGTATTCCTAGTTTATAAACAAAACAAGCCAAATAAAAGGCAGGTTCACTTCTTTTTTATAAAATCAGATACAGATGCACAGAATGATTATGGTGTGTGTTTCATACCTAACATTTGTATTCCAAAGATTCTCCTACACTCCTTAAAAAGGCCTGTTTTGAAAGAAGACAAATTCCCCCTCAAAGAAAAAATAAAATGATTCCACATTATTCACTAGATCCCATGCAGTTTAGATTGAATCCGACTTCCTTGGTGAGGGAAAGCAAATAACACTAAATAAAAAAGAATTTGTTAAAGRAAGAAAAACCTTGATCAATGCAAAATCACTTGGCCAATATCAATACAGTTTTTACTGCCATCACAATGGCGGGTGGGAGAAAAGGGCTTTTGGGTTTTTTGTGAGTTCCGTTGAATTTTGGAGGGGGGATGGAGGAGGATTTATGGTGTTTTTTTCTTTTTTTTTTTTTTTTTTTAATTCAGCTACTGCTACTCAAAGAGATTGGAAGTCTAATCAGATGTGCCTAGAACTGGAGTGTAACTTTACATTACACACCATGTGTTCTGTCATGATTATGCTGTATGGTACGATAATGGTTTTAATACACAGTGCCAGAGGGAGAAGAGGCTTCTGAAAATCACTTAGGAATCAACACTGCAGAAAATAATCAGATTTCTTTTTACTATTACTACTTATCAAAACACAAATTCAAAATTATTATTATTCAATGAGAGAGGCTACAACCAGCAACATCTTGATCCAGGAACATCTGGAAATGTGTCACTGCAGCAAGCTGCTACTTCAAAAGTATGGCAAATCAGTTCCTTAAGAAGGCATTAAATTTAAGGGACATAAAATGAGTCAAAGCTCATATCCATTACCTAGAGGTGGTGATATATTACTCCTCACGTCTGAAAGTGAAGCCATTTTCACTTATGATGAGAAAATGGTATGAAATAAACTCSAACACAAAGACTAGAATAGAATGAATGAAACCACGACACATAAATGATAAAAGAAAAAGTAACTGAAATTAGGAGAAAAAGAAAGACTTGTTTTTAGGAAGGRAATGTGCTCATACACGCCAAACTTTTAGAATACATGAGACACTAATAAAAATTCTTATTATATTAAATATCTGACTTCTGCTAATGAAAAAAATGACATTGAAAAGGCAGGGAATGTGGAAGGTATTTCTACAAGATTATTATTTATCTTCAATTATTTAACCAAAAGTCATACTCAGCACCACAGAACCAAATAATATTTTGGTTAATATAATAATAATATAATAACATCTATTTTAAGTATTGCTCACCTAAAAGAAAACAATGTATTTGTCCATTATGAAAGTATATTGATGCCATAATTGTGACATGATTCTTGATTTAGAGAAGATCAAAAATTCATAGGTGTTGAACAGGAAAATTGCACATTCTAGGACCCCAAGTTCTAAATGAAGGGRGAAATAGAGGAGAAGGGACCACTGAAAGCATCCAGGTTAGGATGTGCTCTTCCTGTAGCTCTGCCCATCCCAGGGCTTTCATGAACCCTTTCAGAGACACAATAATTAGGCCTGGYTGACCATTGCTCTTCTGGCCCAGAGGTGCATTTCCTATGATTCYCCCATAATTAGCCTTTACTTTCTTTTTAGGCAATTGCAGGAGAGTCTCCAAGGCACAAGGTGAAGAGAATATGTACCTTAAGGAAAACTTGCCTGGTTTCTGTGATGCAACGCAGCTTGTCTTGTCTGACTGTTGGCTTTGAACTAACAAGGTGCCTTCTGTGGGTTCTGTATTTCCCTTGAGCACTTCCAGAAACACCGGTGCTTAAGAAGAGGGAAGGGAGMAATAATTCCTCTAGCCTTCCTCAGGTGTGCTGTAAATTTAATTTCAACTGCCTACCCACTCAATCTGCTTGAAAATCAAATACAGCTGGAAACTACTCAGTCACTGAGGAAGATGATGACATCAACCTCTCTGCAGAGCATCATCATAAGTCTGGTGTGAGATTCATATCAAATTCCAGTCAAGTCTTCAAAAATAAGATTACATGTCTTCCTAACATTCAACCACAGTGTGAGTTTTAAATRCTGTATTTGATAGTGCCTTTCATAAATTCCTTAGCTTGATTTCATTAAAAAAATCCACTTCATTTGAGTAGTTTACTCTCAGCAAAACATAAAATAAAGGTGACTAGCAAATTTAAACTATTTTGTTTTACACTGRGCTCTGCCAGTAAGAATATTCTTTGCTATTCCCTTTTCCGAAATAATCACTATTAGAAAACCTCAGACAGAAGCTCTCATTTAATTTATAATATCCGGCTTGATCCTAGACATTATATGGTTTAAAGGGCACATACTGGAAATTACATGTAATTGATTATGGCTGGCTGTAATCAAGTTAAATGTTTTGATAAAACCAAAGATGTCATCATTGTTCTGCACCAGACTTGGCATTGCATTTTCCTTCCTCTAATATCATAATAATAAAAAGAACTAATCACTCAGGAGAAAATGCATCCAAAACTTCTGAAAATAAAGCAACAGTTATAAATGTTGTTTTGAAGATGGAAATATTTAGGGTATGTTACTTCTGGAATTTAGATCCCTTCAAAACAAGCAAGCATATTGAGAAGTTTAATGCGTTTAATACTATATAAAGATGGTGTGTGCAAGGTATGATGAATTACTGTGAATTAATTCTGCAATTTTCACGGTAAGAGCTAAATATATTGGGAATATATCACAGAATGCCGTAACCCTCCCTAATTAATGCTTTTCCTGCTTGCCTGAGGTTTATGCTTTTTCCTTTCCATAGGCAGTAAAGCAAAAAGGAAGATTTAAAATTTCCATTAGTAAAAGTATATTAAAAAGTGGCTATATGGGGCTCAGTTTATTTATCTTGTAAGAACAAAGGGTTAAGCTTACAAGGAATTCAAACTTACCTAATACAAAAAAAAAAAAAAAAAACCACAAAAACCCTACAACTTCAGCCAAGCATCTGATAAAAGATGATATGGATACACTGATGCATACCAGTGAGTTACTAATCACTGAGAACTCAGTATGAGTGGTTCAAGGCTTTAGAACATAAAACAACTGAACAGTTTCCCAATAGTTTATCAAAGTAACRCACACAAGCTCCTCTTGTCTAAGAAAAGGGGTGGGTAGTGTGGGGACAGCATAACACTAAGCTTCTGGAAAGAGATAATGCACATTATGTTACCATCTCCCTTTCCCTAGATCCTGTTAGCTTCAGGGCTTCCTGACTCACTAATTCCTGTTAATAGTCAGTCTGCTGTCACTGCACTGGAACTGGTACTGCCATCAAATCAACATGTATCACTTCAACTTCATAATATCGTGTTCTCACACTCAGAGCAGCTGATCTGCTCTTTAGATTAGACACAACCCAGAGCAGAAACCAGTTCTGCCCTGCTCCAAACAGTACATGGCAGAACTGGGTTAAGTAAGGCTTCCTCAATCTCTCAGTTGACAAATACAGTTTTAGGAGATTTTGAATTTAATTTGCCAACAGGGAAACAAATTCTGTGATGCTGGTGTATTACTATTATTCTAAGAAAAATAAACCAGGAAAATTCCAAGTGCAGTAGAACACTCTGCCAGCAGATGTGAGCAAGTAATGTTAATTGCAAACAAGGCCTCTCTCTAATTCAAAACATCAAACCCAAGGTTCATGTTCAGTACATTTCTTTCCAGCTAGTGATTGTGCTGAATGGGTTTATTCCTGAAAACATTTGCTAAGATTATGTTTGAATTGTTTTAATTAAAGTTTTTAAAGTGTTCTATGATCTATAAGCAGAGTCATGCTACAGCAGTAAAGTATTATGTCAGATCTGCAAAAATATGAACTTACRCATTCATCAACTGAAGGAGATTTCTCTCATTGATTTCAATAGGTTTTGAATACAATCTWATTTCCCACAAGTATTATATTTTGCTTAGAAACCATAAGTAAACACTACTCCACCCTATACGTACCACTAACCTAATTGCAATACCAGCTGAGGAATCTCTCCTTTTGTATGTGGATTTAAAGATCTCTTTTGTTTTCATGTGCAAGGCAAAGTTCATCTTCAAAGTATTAAGACTTCATCCAAGCTTAAGACTCTTTCTCTTATCTTAGCAGAGATAATTGATTTTCTTACTTCCTTTTGCAGAAAGAATTCARTATGGTAATGAATTCCCAAGGAATGCCCCTGCCAAAGTTAGAATTATTGAAAAATAATTGGAGAGATGGCTTATTTTTCTGAAACACAATGTTATAATTTAGAATTCAGTGGGCCTTTCTTATTGCAGATAGAGAATGAGACATGTGACCACATCAAAGGCTAATAGATAGAACTACTAGTCTAAAAAAGAGCATGCAATTTACATTGTGAAGATAGGTGGACTCAAATTGCCTGGAATTACAGATCTCAATTGTTATTAGAGTGTTAAGTTCTAAAGAAGCCACGTGCTGGGACTGATCCTCCCAATGTCCATTTGGATTTGAACCTCATGGTATTTGAAGAGCATAACCTGCTTATGGAATAAGGAGGGCTGTTCAGTTTTTTCTCTCTTTGCTTCTTAGAAGACAAGGAGACTTTCAAATAGCTGTGTTTATACCTTCTGGATAGAATCACCACCAAAAAGTCTGTACTTTTACCCTGAATTTCTGCCTCATACTGGACTTCCCTAACCTCCTATTTCAAAGYTAATACCTTTCTTGCTCACCCCTCATTATCATTATTCCCTGTCCCATTCACCAATCTCTCTGTGACTGCACATAAAATTTTCATTTTCTTCTCATATTCTTCCTAGTAATTTCTTCCCCAATTTAACATTTTATGAACTCTACCTCTGTACCGTATTTAATACCACCTCATTTCTGCACTTCATTTGCTTACCTTCACATTTCATATAGGACTAAATATATAATAAACCATCTTCATGGCTATAAAAACATCCTTTGAAATAGTTTCTCAACAATGAGGCAAAAATAAAAAATTGGCAAATACTTTATGGACAAAAATGAAGAGATGGACTACGAAACAGAGTTACAGTACAGCTAGCTTTAAAAGTCTAAGAATGTTTAAATCTTTAACCCACTTGCAGTAATTCAACAGGAAATTCTGACACATGAAAGATACACAATGTTTTATAAACACATTCCAACCTGTCCCACCACATACATAATGTTTCATGGAATCATAGAATATCCTGAGTTGGAAGGGACCCATTAGGATCACCAAGTCCARCTCCTGGCTCTGCACAGGACAACCCCAAGTGTGACTCCATGTGAACATYGTCCAAATGTTTTTTTAACTGTCAGGCTGGTGCTGCAATCACTTCCCTGGGGAGCCTGTTCCAGTGCCCAGCCACCCTCTGGATTAAAAACCTTTTCCTGATATCCAGCCTAATTAATCCAACTAATGATCCACAATGATTTTTCACTTGGTATGTGTAGTACCCATAAAACTAATGTCCACAGAAAATCCTCAAGTTAAACCAAGTATAACCTCCTAGGCCAACTGCAAGATACACAGTTCTTCAGATTGTGCTAAATTGGGATGGAGGAGGTCATCTGTGTGCCCTCAAGCAGCCATTTGCACAGACCAATGTGAAAATTAAAAGATTCTTTTTAGTAGGTAAATTACATTGACAACATAGCTCAGCAGACTCCTTTGAATGAACACTTCACTGTCAAGAAACTGATAAAATGTGACACATTTTGAAGTACGTCTGGCAAGTGCCATTAAAATATGGACTCTGTTCATAATCTTTAATAAAGGTGTAACTACAGAACAGTCATTCAAAATATTAATTTCTGTCTCAGATCCAAAAATAAAAATGTACTTTCATTTTTTTCATAATGACAACATGTTTTCAGTAGAACACTATGACCTTGCCTTAAAGAATAAGACCAAGAAAATTGAGAAAAGAAAAGTTAATTTCTGTTAAAAAAAAAGGGCCTTCTCAAAATCATAACTTAGAACATGTCTGCTGTGATTAGCCTCTCATTTATCTTCCAGGTCAGACAAGAAAATCAAAATCCACCATAACAACCTAGAAGTGTATTGTATTCTTCAAAGATCTTGTGGCAAGAGTTGTGGTTTACACTTTAATTCAATGAAAAAGTGCCATGGTATTCACTCGGAACTACCTTAACATTTACCTGGTCTTCAGAGATCAGATTCATCTGAAGGCTGAGGCTAAGTATCAAGTGATGATCGACAGATTTACCACTCAATTTTTTGATCTGTGTGTTGTTTTCCAGAGCAGAGGTGATTAGGGATGCACTAAAGTATTGACTGCTTTGTTAAATCTTTCAGATTCAGTCTTTTTTAGCATTATTGATCTAAGGCTGAGAAGGGTATGAAGAGTTGGCAACACGGCCAAAAATAGGGACTAAAGGCTACTGAGCAGCAGATGAACAGCTGTGGGGTGAGCTGAATCTAGTGGTGAATTGATACAAGACTGCACCAGGAGGATAACTGATGTCTCCAAGTTGTTCTGAAAACAGTACTATTTCCAATTTCACACTGCTCGCAGCACACACACAGATGCTCTGCCTTTCCAGAGGAATATCAATGCTACTCAATATGGAATAGATAACAGTGTATGTGCTACCAAGTGCAAGAAACATTGAATCAAAAATATGAAGGGTAATTACTAAACTCCCCATTCAKTACATTTCTAATGGATGCAAGAATTTTAAAGACAGCAAAACAATAACTACTAATAACAATGTATTTGTAACATGCTAATCAACTACAAATGTAYACAAAAAGGGAAAAGCAGTCCTCTCTCTTATCTCTTGAGGGCTATCAAGGGAACACAAAATGTAAATATTCAATTGTAACAGATGCCAGACGTCATGAATATATCAATTTTCATCACTGAACAGATATTTTTAACAGCCCAGCGGGAGTGCACATATTTCAATAAAAATCCACATGTTCCAAAAGTAAGAACATTGCTTATTTGTAATAAGACCAGTACATTAGAAAGATTATTACAAGAAAATACTCATGGGAGAAGTCAAGCTTTCCTTTGTAATTAAACTTTATTTGAAACTGAAACAAAAGGCTTCGTAAAAGAGAGGCTTCTAAAATTCTCAGAACAGTCTTTGATTCTAACAGTCATGCAAGATTTAGCAAACATTTATAACATTTGACTTTGGTAAAAAGCAGAGAAATAACATGATTCTTCCTTTCCAGAAAAAAATAACCAGAACCAAAAACAGTGCAATAAGACAAAAGAAATCACAAACACTCTCTGTATTACAAAYGGTGTGATCTTTTGCCCTCGCTGATACAAACTACCAGACTACCATCTTTCCTCCATTCAGCTGTGCACAGAGGAGTTCTTACTGAAAAGGTAAAAATTCTTTGTGTATTATCAATGAGGTTGATAGCAAAAACCAGTGATACATCAAATTTCTCTTTGTTCTATACAGCTGTTTTCATGATCCTGTTCTCAAAAGATATTATTTCTAARAATACTCTTTCTATAAACTTATAATTGTGTGCAATACACAGATTCGGAAAATTCTCAGACTGTTCTAATATTCTTAATTCCTTTTCCTAAATGTATCACAACTCCCTCTGAACTTGGAGGAGTGAAAAGTATTTCTAGAATTCCTGATTTTTTTCCCCTACTATTTTYAATTCACAAATATTTAAAAATTTGATCCAAAGCAAGACATAAGAATTCTTTTCATGGATGGAGGACCTTGCTGCACAAGGGAAAACTGACAGTGGAGGAACAATCAGATRAAACACATTAAAAGAAAGCTCTGACCCAGTGGGAAAAAGGTAGAGAAGATCTTTTTCAAACTTATGGATAAAATGTGGAAAACTAAAAAGACTAATTTAAAAGAGAGAAAGCAAACATGATTTAAGTCTCAGTACTTGAACTTGAGCCAGATGTGACAGTAAAGTGCCAAAAAGACAATAAAAAGAACATTCTTGCTATAGTTACCATTTMACTTCTGAAGACCTCATCAGGGAATCAGAAGTCCTTTAAATGAAAAATGATTGGAAGGAGAAAGATTTGTGRATCCCTCTGCCTGTTGTAATATCATGACCTAGTTAAGAAGAAATATGAAAAGTGTGATACCAAGGACTTCTGTTCTACTCTCCTGTTAAGGTCTAGCCAAAGTGGAAGAATTTATTTTTATTCATGCTATAAAGTCAGCAGAAAAAAAATTATCTAAGAAACAAAGGAAAAGCTGTGAGAGACAAAATAATTTCTCATTAGCAGATGAAAACTCAATTAAACAAAATTAACATTACAAAGCAAGACAATTATTCATATATTAAAATTCTGAAGGAGAAAAGAGAAAATGCTTAAACCCAAATATTTTGTGTTCAGATTCAACATCAGCACAAAACTGGGAAGAAAAACATCAATTGTGAAATTATATTTTGACATGACATATGAATAGAGGTCTGGAGACCTCTGGTTGGGTAATAAGGATTAGGTTATTACCCAAATCCCTCTGGCTGGGGTTGGGTAATAAGGATTAGATTCAGTTTGGTCATGATATGAGGCTAAATATGTCCAACTGCCCTGCCAAACAAGGCTCTCCAAGAACCACACAAATATTTAAATAYTTACTTTGGACAAAAACTGGAAATTTGAAATTTAGCAGCTCAAGTAAAATATGTTAGGCAGGCAAAGAGTAATAAAAGAAAGGTAATTTCTACTCTAGTACCCCAACAACAAGGGAAAGGAAAACATTCAAATTCAAAMAATTAAAAAATAGTCAGCAAAATCTAAATTTATGTATGAAATTCAAACACTTAGAATTTCTTTCATGTAGCAAAGAGTGACCATACAGAATCTAGAAGACTTTCTGCAGCAGCCAAGACCTAACTTACATCCCTTAAAAACTGTAAGTTACTAAAGAGCAAAACTTTACTTTTAAGTTACAATCTATTCCCACATGGGAAACATGTATACTGTAAGCAAGGACATTAWATTTTCGGTTTCCAGTGCAATTTCAAGTAAGTGTAAGAATTTCTTAAGAAGAAAAATCACACCGCACAGGRAAAATATTTTGGGAAATGAACTTCACTGCAGAAAGGGACAGCGTGYAAACAAAATAGAGACTAGTGAGGACTTTGGGATTTGACTTGAAATTGCTTGCTGCTGAAACAAATGAACAAGCCTATCAGGAGACAATTTTTTTTCCAAATCTGAAAAAACAACAAAGAAAATGAAGAATGGAAGAATAGCCACTTAAAAGATATAGTAAAACTTTTCTTATTCCACTCTCCCAGTCACATACAAAAAGAACTAACCATTTCAGAAGAAACTAAAGCAAAACAAAATTTTCTCCCACAGATTGCAGAAACCCTCAAAAATTGGCAGTTTCAATGAATCTTCTTTTATACTTACAAAAAATACATCCCCTTGAACCTTAAAACCTATTTTCAGTTATAAACATTTCATCTAAAATTTGCACCYTTTTCCCCGCAGCAAAATTAGCATTTTAAATGGTTACTTTGATTTACTGAAAAGCAGTCAGACCTTTGGCTTAATTAGTGCCCATATACACACACTCATTTTGAGTTCAYCTGGTTTTTGTTCACACAATTCTAAGCTTCATGAACACCAAAAATGGCTTTAAATTTTAAACCAATCTGACTTATACAGACATATATGACAAAAACTTGAGTCAAATGTCAGACATCAGGATTTGTTCTTCTCAGGAACTTTAAAAAGAATTCTGAATTGGCTTTGACATTTTCAATTTTAATTTCCATTAAAATTTCCATATTTAGCTTTATTTTTGTCAAAGCCATTCAACACTGATTCAATTATTATTAATTACAGAAATATAAGAGAAAATATAATCTTGCACCATAGGTGAGCAGTGGAACACAGAGGCATGCACCACTTTGTTATCAAAATATGACTCTCTTTACAGCAGCATTTTCTTACAGTAATATAGTGTAGTCTGATATTCAGAAGTCTRACAATCAGAATGCATGAACAGCTCAGTGAGCTATTTTTTTTTAAATCATCTCCCAATTTACATCTACCCAAATGTGCAGATCCAGAAATGCAMACATGCATGCATTCAAACACATACTGAGAATCTTTCTGCTGTTCAGAACAGCATTTCTTGCATATGAAGAAAAAAAACAAAAGACAAACACAGACATCTTTTCCATATATATGGGAAGAAGTGCAAAAATAAGAAAAACATTCACTCAGTAAGCCTCAAAACAAAAGGCAGGATTAAAATGTAGGTATCTACAATCTCACAACATCCAATACATTAATTCACCACTGCTGCTCTGACTTCTGAGCTTTTTTGTTTCCCCAATAGCCTTAGGTTATATCCTGCACCTGTACAACAGATGGCAAAGCCGTGGGCCACTGCCTTAAAGACCCAGCACAGGGACCTGTGGCCTTCTCCAGACATCTGTACAATTAGCAAGGGAATTTCCACCAAAAACCTAGGAACTGATTGTCAAATTGTCTGAAAAGGGGCACGGTTTTAGTATGTTTTCAGTGGAAGATGAAGGAAAAATTTTAGATTCACTGATCGTCTTAGGAAAAAAATTGGGATACTTTAAAAATGATGCATTTTTTGTGGCTGCTTTGGTAAAAATAACTTCACAAGGGAAAACAATCAGAAACAGGTGACACAAGATGAACACGGACAGGTCCAGATCACACAAAGGATAAATAAAAAATCTAGTAAAGAAAAGCTGCAAATCTTACAGTGGTCTCAAGTCAACTTTTAATATATCTTTATTTATTTGAATCTTCTTATAATTCATGAAAATTTTAATTATTCTGATTCACTTAGAAAAGGAACCAGAAATTCATATATCATTCTCATAATGTCACCCACAGAATAGACTCACCCCTTTACTGGGTCTCACTTGGCAAAGTAACCATATTTCAGCAACAGCTCGATCCAAACCTGCTATGACACCAGCCAGTGTTTCTGTGGCACATTTTGTCTCAAAGTCAAAAAAATGCTTACAGGCTGACAACTTTGTGCTCCTATCCTCATAACAGGTGAAGAGGCAGAACAATAAAATGCTGTTCAAAGAGCAGGACAGAACAGGGATTTGCTTGCATATGGTGTTAACCAGGAGATCTCTCAGTAAATTGTAATAAGCCCAGCTTKCCCACTTTTATTTCTACCACTTGTGAGGTTAAAAGATTGCTTACTCCATTACATCTTCTAACAYCTTTCCAAAGGATCAAGTGTTTGTGTGAATCTGGACCTATTCTGAGAATACAACAGTGCTGTTAGAAAGCCAAAATCTACATTACTGAGCATTTTAAACCAATGCTTTTTTGCATTAAAAATAAACATCCCAAAATTCCACTGGTAGTTTCTCACTGGAAAAACATTAAATTTTTGCCTATTTTACTCTTCCTTCATATGTTTCTGATTTCTTTGTTTATTGCTCTATATCACAATTGAAAAATGTGAAAAGAGGGACCAAATGAAAAAAAACTGTAGAAAAATAAGCAGTAGAAAAAACAGCACACACCAGAAAACCTCTCTACTTTTAGAATTTCCTTCTCATYAAAAGAAAATCCATGGAAAATTGGAGCAAAACAGAACTCAGTTCATCTTTTGTATCTTAAAATRCTATTCCTGTAAGCATTACTGTGGGCCATAGTAACAAGTTCCAAATGTGCTGAAGCATCAACAGAGAATTAAACAAGGGTCAGAAAAACTGCACAATATTTCTCTTTCAGATTTATTACTTAAAAGAAGACTTACCTTTGTCCTCACTGGTGCTTACAATTAGAGGCAGAACACCAGACAAAGCTTACAACATTATTAATGACTAAACATCTGAAAGGGCAACCATCGAAATCAGTGGCACAGACCTCCAAAAAAGTTCTATTAAAAAAAMCTCAAATTAATTGATGGGTACATTAAATAATTTTTTTAGAATGTCTCAGGACTCATGTCTTTGCATAGCAACATAACACTCAGACAAGGAGGAAGAAAAGCTGAAAGAAGGCATACAAAGAAGCTACTTTTATATCAGATGTTAGATACAAAGAGAAAAAAACCTGTAGTGCAAAAATGAGCACAGAAAAAATACAGCCTTTCTCCTATGAACAGTATTTCCTCACATAAGCAGATGCTCTGAAGTTCTCAAAACTGAGAACTAATAAGGTTTTTCTTTATTTTTTGCATAAATAATTAACCAAATATTAAGTAACTTCACTAACATTCTAGAACACAGTATTTTGACATGACCTCTGAAATAGAACTCRCTACAGGAATGCACCCTCTATACCCCATATCCAACCAGTACTGTCTACAATCAAAGCTATCCAAATAAATTTGGTATTAAAAAGCAATCTGCTTAGTGACTCAACAAGCTGGGGGAAGGTGAAGCTGCCTGAGTCACAGAAAAGATTCAACAGTGTGCAGGCAGATTTTGTTTYATTAACTAGAACTGTGTAGGATTTAATGATCTGAATGAACCCTCTCTTTATGAAATGAACTCAAAAATCTTCCTAAAGTGAGAACATACACACATCTGTCAAAGAGTAATGAATACATGTACTGCGTATATGCACATATGCATAAGGTACCTGTATACTGACAATAACAAAAAAATCCAAAAGCTATAAACAGATTTATAGTGTGGAGGATTCAGTTATGTACTCATCCTTGCTTCAGGTACCTCAAACCAGAAGAAACAGCATAAAGAGAGTGTACAAAATTAGGTTAGAGGCAATTTCCACAACAAGGTGCTTACTATAACTTTGGCATCACTGAATTAAAGCAGGTAGAGAGGAAGTAAGATATTAAGTTTCACTGAAGAGTTCAAGACATTTTAAAAACAATAGTGCTATTTTCTTCATGGATATAACTTCAGTGACCTTCAGGGTTTGGGGAATCCTAAGGCTAAGTGCCAGAATTATTTTTCTGTGCTAATTGAGAAGGTGCTATAAGCAAGTCTGCTTATTTCTAAGCTGGACTAAGCCCACACAGCCACACGGTGGGTCTTCCCTCCTCCCCAAACAAAGAATCTTTTTTCCAGAGAAAGTAGTAATAAAAATAATTTGATGGTTTTAAACAATTAAACAGTTACAACAATCATCTAAAAATTACAGTTCTAAACYTGAAGTTGATGTCAACTTCATGATTTATTGATGAAAGTTTACAGAGGATGCTACAGCTTTCTCATCAAATCTTAAGGATAAACTGCACCTCTTGCTCAAAACTATATCTCCAGTATAGCAGTAACTCATAATGCAAACACAGCAGGGTACTATGACTTGATATGGAAAGCTGGAGAAGTACTGCCACAAAAAAAGAAAGTCTTCCAATTATGATGCTGGACTGAGTCACAAAAAAACTTATTTCACACATATGCCACAGGATTTATTCCCACATTCCCACCCCTCTGTCCTCAACAGTTGCTCTGTGTTTGTACCTAACCAAGGAGAAAGACTGACACCTCTCTCAGTCGTCTCCAGCTCACAGGACCTTCTTGGAAAGAATGATCAAACTGGAATGAAATTCTTCAGTACAGTCACAACCTTCTCCAGTGGCTCAATGCATAAGAGAAATTGTATTTCCTTGAATATAGTGAAGCCTAGTATCATACAAAACATACCCTCATTTCTTTCCACAAGGAGGAAAAAAAAAAATACAGGATTAAAATCGGCCAATATTTCACACTTAATTGTACAGCAATTCCTGCAATGAGGGACAGAGAAAACCATAACAAAGCCAACATCAGCTGGGATATATAAGCCTACCYACATCTCCTCCAGATTCCCTAACAGGCTTATACTGACTCAGCTAACTTCAACCATACTACAGCAACTCAGAGTTGGCTATGACTTGACTTTTGCCTAAAATGCCAACAGCTTTTGACATAAAACTTCTCAGAGACCTATAAGGAAGTAAACACCCTTGCTCCATCCTCTGCACAACAAACGAAGTAAGAATAAAGAGCTAAAAATATGACGGTTATGTTAAAATGTTACCAAAGACTGCTTACGTTATCATAATGTTCAGTAACCTGACACAGAAAATTAATTCAAAATCAATAAAAATCAAAAKACAAGATATTATTCAAGATATGGCAAAACTCTCATATGAAAATAAATTTTGAAATTATGGATGAAAGAGGTTATTAATTTTCTACTTCCAGGTAGAAGATTAATAATGAACAGTTATATTAGCAGCCTTCGTTCCTCCCTCCAAACCATTCTTGCACTGGCAATAGATCTAGTCCAGGTTAATGATGAGATCATTTAAACAAGGCAGATACCACCCTAAACAGTCCTGCCATTCTGAGTGGAGTTGTGTCAATATCAGCAATTTTGGTAAACAAATCGGCAAGGAAAATGGGCCAGAAAATATGTGAATGGCTACTGCTTCTACTTATGTATGGCAAGAGCAATAAGCATACAAACAGGGACACACCATAGGTTTCTCTGATGGTATAATTTTCTTAGCACAGAAGGAKGAACCAAGTCCCCCAAAACTATAACATTCATTAGCTTTTTGTGGTTTTTTGTGGTTTTTTTGTTGGGGTTTTTTTTTGTTTGTTTGTTTGTTTTTTTTAATTATGTGCATAGAACAAGTAATAGCAAAAGCATTTTTCTGATCAGGGTAGAGAAGTGTAATGTGCGTATGCACCCGTCTTTCTTTAGGGAAAAAGTTACTATTTTTGTGGGAGAACCATAGGAGTCTTATGGTTATTCTGCACCTCAAAGAAAGAGAAACACACAGCTTCAGTGAAGCTTTTCTGCAGAATGAACAAACCAATCCTTCGTGCTCCACAGCAGCATGTTAATCGCCTGCTGCAAGGGAAGGCTGAGCTCTGGTGGAAGTCTCTGGAGAGCACACTCCCAAGCAAGGACAGCACTATAAGCTGTGATAAAGCATTGCTCATGGGTTGCTCCAAGGCACATTTTCAACATTCAAAATTCCAACCATTTCTCTTGATGAGACTGGTTTATGAGAAGTGAAATAGAAAAACAAAGGCAGAACAAAGGATGAATGAGAGTAATTACTACTGAGGAAAAAATAATAATTCCGTTAGCTTGCTGATGAATGACAAAARGTTGATAACCATACTCATTRTGTCTTCACTTTGTTCAGTGAATTTGTAGCAGTTCAGGGGCTGTTCAGTCTGAAACAATCTGTTAGGAAATTAACTTTAATTATTTGTTTAAAATCAATGCAACTTCAAAGCTGATTCTAACAGCTTTCCAGTAAACTAGTGAGAAAAAGGTGAAAATCTCTATAGTGCTGATAGGCCTACAAACTCTCAAACCATAAACATACGGAGAGATTTTTTTTTAAAAAAATATGTATTTTTAGAAGCCCCAAAATAATTTCTGCATGAGACAGTGGGATATGTGAGAGAATTACAAAAGGATCAACAAACACATTACTAGAGATTAGGTATCATTACTAGAAACAAATACTTTGTCAAGTCCAGGATAAAGCACAAGTTGTCAAAGCTCACACTAGCAATAAAAGGGTTTGTTTAGAAAACTTTGGAACAGACAAAAGCATAACTCCAACAGGACAACTGAGATGCAAGGTAGCACCCATTCAAAAAGATAACAGTACCCCCCCATAAAATGTTCCTTGATAACAATGAAACTTTCAACAGGTGCTGAGAGGAAGTTGCAGCCACCCCAAAAGCACACCAAATCAAGAAATAGCATGGAAATATTGGGTTGGTTTTTTTTTTTTTTTTTTTTTTTCTGATTCCTCCGAGTACAGGGATTAAGAATTCCTGCCAATTTATGCTTGTTAGCCAAGGTGGCTCTTAAAACTCAATTTCTGCACTCTGGACCCAGTCATATCCACCAATGTTGTGCTCTACACAACATTCATCTTTCACTTTGTCCTGTGTTTCATCAAAAAACTCAACTTCATCTCTCAAGTAAAGTTAAGTAAAGTAATACTTAACTTGCTAAAGGACAGRAGCTTTGGAGCTGAATACTGCAGTGGTTGCAAATAAGTTCAGCTGAAACATATAAAAGTCTGAGGATCTATTTCTTGTACTTCTTGGCACCAATGAAAAATTAATTCATACTTCTCTTCCTGGGAATATGAATAATCAAAGTTAAAGGACAGAAAATCTTTGCCAAAGCATCGCCTCAATTTAACCTCTCTTCAAGTTCGTAATGGAAATAAGTTTGYTTAAAAAAAATACCATCCTCCCAACTACTAGAGTTTTCATGAAGCCTCTACTCATCACACTAAAGGGGAAAGAAAAAAGTAATTGCAAGGAAGTAGTAAAAATCTTTTCTTTACCTTTCTTCCAAATTCAACTTCCAATAACAGTAACTTSTTCATTACAAAACCCTTTCTAAATATCAGCTGAAAAATATCCCTCCTCCTCTCCCATCCTGCCTGTCATTTTCTCCATCTCATAATGCAGTTATTGTGCATGATTCATAGCTATCCTRTGATTACTTTAACATCTTGGAGAACTGAGTTGCACTGAGGAGCAGTCTACCTAAGAGAGATCTGTTTTTTGCTATTCTGCTAGTCTAYTATTTCCTGTGTCATTTTGTCTTTCAAAGTTAAGACTGCATGAGCATAATCTGAACCTATAAGTGGGTTTAAAAAAAAGTGATTAATATCTTCCCTCTGTCCATGCAAAGTCATTGCTCTTTTTAGGTCACTCCTTTCCCCATACACATAAAGGAAAACATGTTTTGAAAGATTTACTGTTGCCATGTATCATTGTCTACCTTTGTTCACTGYTGAATTTTGGCTATAAAGCTTCTTCTCTGTCCCAGATTGCTAGACAGCACATAACACATACCAGTGGGCAAGAAATTTGTGCCTAAAAAATTAAGAGTAGTTTAAAAATATTAATCAGATTTTATGCCTACCCTGGAGACATATTTCACATTTCACAAATGGAGAAATCAAGAATGAGTAATTGAGTCACTTGTCCAAAGTAACTCAGTGGCAATATCAAGAACAGAACCCAAATTCTTCACTATATCCATTAGGCAATAYACTTCATATCAACAATCAGGAACAACAGAAACTCCTTTTGCTACTTTTCCTGTTTAATGAATCTTTCTGATCAAGCCTGATACTAATTTGTCCCACTACAGAAAGAACAGATTATTTCTTCTGTGCWAATGAACTGCAATCTTGATCTGAAATGACAGTACTCCACGAACAGTCAGGGTTTGGATTGTTTGCCATCTGTTCATTTATGCATAATTTCAAAGAGAAAAATCAAAAACTAATCTAAATGAACAATTTTGTGATTTGAGCTCTGTAGGTCATTTATCTCTGAAGATTTAAGATACTAAGGCTAYAGTAACTACCACATTTTTATAATCAAATGTACAATATCAGGAAATTTCATTTTCAATACAAAGTTTCAAATACTAAGAACCAGAGGCACTTTTCTAGGTGCTAAATATCTGCAGCTCCCACTGATTTCCCAGGAGCAGTGAGTAATCAAAAATCTTTTTACTTTTTAAAAAGATAAAAATAACAACAACAAATCAAGTAACAGTCTGGTAAGCCAATGATCTGCTCAGGAATTTGCAAGGTCATTACTACATATTTTTCAGAATTTCACCTGCCCACTTGTTTATTCCATTCATTATCTGATTCTAGGACATTGTATCTTTGCTATAGGCACTATTCAGAGAGGTTTAAAAACAAGAAAATAAGTGATAAATATATTCTATTTGCTCTACTCTTTGGTATTCTGTTCTTTCACTCTTGCTTCATGAATTACATAAGTAACTTTTTTGAAGGCAAGAAATAAAGCAGCTACCATTTGAAAATGTTTCCTGAAAAAGGACACTGTTTATGAGTATTCAAATAATATAGGTAGCCCAACATATTGATTCTGACTTTAATGGGAGATCAAAAACAAAATTACAATACTAAGAGAACAGTAGGATGATATTATTACCCCAGAACCTGCCATTATTAGTAGGCCATGATTCTAAGAGGAAGTGGCTATGGCAGTATAAAGTATTACAAATTTATTGATACTGTTTGATTTATCAATCCACTTTGAATAACACATGCAGAAGTGGCACTTATTCAGCAACCACTATAACCTGAAACAAAGTTACTGACCAAGGGGAAATTTAGGCTTGGGAGAAAAAAATGCTGTAGCTTTCAGTTCTAGCTCTCTAGAACCAAGTATTCTTTAGATTAAAGGGCCCAAAGAAAAATAGTAACACTGTAAGAATAATTCTAGCTAATTCTAACTAATATTTTGATCTACCTATAGGAAATCAAAGTACTTGGAGTTCCAACTGATGAAGAAATTCAGTGTGACTTTYAAGACCGGTGTAAAATGGTAGGAATTCATATTTCTAACAAGTTTGWCAATTCGCTCACCTCTGTGAAACTGTGCTTTTGTATCTGAATGTCAGGACCTTTCTTAATGACTGGATACTGAGCTAAACTTGCTATTCTGAGGAAGGTAGCCACCTGAAAAATACAATGGAAATTGTTTCCTTGTCATACTACCATGTGAAGGCTGAAGCATGCCACAGAGTGAACAAACTGTCTTTCATACGGTGGTTTAATTCAGAACTAACCCTGATCACAAAAACAGAGATTATATAGAAATAAATTMTGGAAATCAATTGGCAATCAAGGTAAAATGGAAAGGGCATACAGGCAGTTTCCTTCCATACAGAGAATGAAGAGACATCTTGTTTAACAGTGTTTCTGTTCTCCCTTTAACTTCAAAGTCCTAACCTAGAAGCTCACTGAACAATTCATTATACTTTTGCTTTATTATTATAGCCTGGCATCTTTGACCATTAAAATATACTTATCASTGAATTGTGAAGTGATGYAATATAAAGCAATGATCCATTTCCAACTCGATAACCAGAACAGCCAGAAAAAATAATGATGGTCAGGTTGCTGTTCTAACACCTGAGCCCTTAATAATCAAAGAAGAATGTTATTCCCTTTAACTGGGCTTTCCATTCTTTTCTTTGGATAATTTGGGGTGAGCACTCAAGACTGCATTGGATTCACTTATGAAATGTAAAGCAGCCAAAACCTGAAGTTGCTACTTAACCCCGCTGTTCGTAAAGAAAAGCAGGGAGGTAACAGAGCGTGTTGAGAAATGGGGCAAAAGCAAAAGTACATTTTTTTCAGTGCTTTGATACTCAAATTGATTCATAAAAAAAAAAAAAAAAAAAAAAAAAAAAAAAAAAAAAAAAGTGTGTGCTAGAGTTCCTACACCCAAATGGAGAAAAGTAGAGGATGTTGACTTCTTCAGAGAAAAAATGCGTTCAAATGTACATTCAAATTCTGACACAGCTCCCTGAATGTAAAGCACTGCAGTAAAGTACTGTTTATTCTCTCATATACTATACTGTTTTTTAATGTGAGCTTTTCCTCATCCTCACCTATCTCAGATTTCTTCTTTCACCCTCCCAAATCAGTAACTGGATTCATATTAAAAAAAAACCCAAACCTGTTATGTAACTATTTTAATTACTTTTTTTTTTAATTGAACACCGTGGATATATTAGAATAGACAATGAGAACAAACTGAAATATGCATTCATTTCCCATACTTCCTATGTACATACAAGTGTACGTTATTTTCCCCACACTTATTCTAATTCTAATTAAGTCCTCTCAAAATCCCTGCTTCCTAATCATTCATTTCCTTTCCAATCTTTCTAAGCAGAACACTTCATTCAAGTGACACCCATGTGTCTCAATTCTCTTAATTTTTATTGGTTTTTTTGACACAAGCAGTAGTGGGTTCTAAATGTAAAAAGCTACATGAAGGCATAGAACATCCTATTTCTGTTGTTTGCATCTTTTATCTGCGTTTCATTTAAAGCTATGGACCGTATAAATCTATATTAGTTTTCAACAAATTGAAAACTATTGCCAAGAAAGCAGGATTTCTGGCAGCTCAACAGGACATGATTTTCTCAATATCCAAACAGCTTCTACTTAGGGAAGTGTCTTTTAGCTTTTATCAGTATACTRGAAGCTTTTCCTCTGTTCTTCTTTTAAGACCACACAGCATCCATTAGCTCCTGTGACATATTTCCTTAGAGCATGAATCTCTACTGAAATCCAAGTAACTTTGTACAGAGTGCACAAAGAAACTTCCAAAGCATATTCCTTACATCAGCATCTATACAACATACCTTTCCCAGGATGTCACCCTGCAGGAAGGCAGCCACTGGCAATTTTGCTAGTTAAATGAGAAAGGTAGTTCTGTAGTTCATAAGAGAGAGAGGTATGTACATATTTCCATGTTTCTTTTTAGCATTATACAACATGTCAGGGTAGGATGGGATTTTTTTTTTTTTTTTTTTTTTTTTGTCTGTCAAGGACACTCCACAACTCATCCTTTCTCTTCAGAAAGCTCCAACATTATGCTCCACACCATTTGGCAGCATGTCCAGGCTAAGGACAGGAAATTCTTCCCAGAATGAGACTTCTGGAGCTAGCAAGAAATTCAAACAGGATTGCCTGTCTTCACCAGAGACTACCAGTTGGTCAGCACAGACAGAAGTCTTGATTAAAGAAATAATGATACAATTCATTGTATCTCCTGTCAGAGACCACACCTGGGATATTCTAAAGGGAACCTTCCTGAAATAAACATTGAAGGATCTGATGAAAACAGTTTTCCCTTTGGATACAGCACCCTCTTCTGATGTCAAGGGCATCATCTGCTAAGTTTAGATTAGTATTAACTTGGGAAAAGAATGCATAAGACATCAAACTGCGAGATTCACAAAGTACTTTAGAAAATGCTTGTTTCACCTATTCCAATATTGAGMTGTAGATGCAGTATTTGCTTACTTGATTATTAATTTACTTTCAAGTTAGTGATGGTTTTCACGTTTCACCTTCTACCTCCTCAAAAAATACCCCACGTTTTCATCACTACGCTGATAGCTAAGTGACTTCCAGAATATTTCACCCAATATGATTTCTTTTGTCAAGCTATGTTCTGTTCAGCACAGATTATCATTCAGTCACTGAAACTCTGAAGTTGATAAGTACTTGCATGAACTCAATGACGTCCCTGGGCAGACTCTCCCTTGGCAGCTGCAGCTCCCAGCCAGTCTGGGCACTCCCTGAGGGTTTCCCAGATCAGGAAACCTCCCCACAGGCTGTGATCCCCCCCACTCTGCTGTAGGATAAGCTGGCACAGAAGCAGTTCAACAGGATTTTTAATGTAAGATGTCATGATAATATACTTATGAACATACAATGGGAATTTGCTTGACTTAAAGAATTTTGAAATAATTTTCAATCTCCAGTGATTGAAGCAACTTGAAAAWAAAAATGCCCACTTTTTAATTTAACCTTCTGTATGTGATATTTAACATACTCATTTCTGGGGGAAAGAACCCACCCAAAACTAATATCCAGACACTCAACTTCTGTCAGTCACTAGAATTAGAGTAGACACTTTACTTGATGYCAAGGAAAGTCTTTCAACTTTCATGGAATAGACACAGAATATTGGACTCTTGTCACTTTATGTTATTTCTTACCAATGATTTAAACTAGTTTATAAGCTCCTTATATCAGGATTTGTAGCTTTAATACCAAATGTCACACAGAATTATAGTCTGACATACAATTGTTAATATAACGACAATTGACCCTGGAGGCATCCACAAATTCTGATCTATCAATGGCTGTCAACATGACTCAGTACTAACAGCACACTTGGCATAAGAAATACTTTACATTTTTTTCAACGGGTTGAAAAGTATTGCTTTCCCCCTTTCTCTTCTGTTTTACGGCTCTAAGTGCCCTCATCCTATTTAGACCTAATTTTGGAAAGGGTCTTCAGAGATTTCTTCTAGAATTTTTTTGTCTCCTTATTCCTATGGGCAAGTTTCATCCAATTTTGCCCTGAAGTCTGCATGAGCTGTTGTGTACTGAGGACTCAGGCAGCCACACATCTCTATGGTAATACTCACAAACAAAAAGCAAATTCTTMCCCCACAAGTAGAGGTGATTGTTTTAGCAAATAACTAAAATACTTGGCAAACTAAAGTACCAACCTGCTGGACTAAAACCAGAAAAAATTAAGAGTAATGAAGTTGCCAGACGTTTAGATAGTCTTGCTCATGAGCACATAAATGTGTGTAAAGCTTTCTGCAGGTCTAATACAATTGTTTAAATCATCCATTATCCCCTCCATCGAAAAAGACAGTAGGAATTCCTTATCAGGTTGAAAAATCAGCTTCAGGCTTTACTGAGTGAAGAACAAAATAGTTCTGAAAATGACGAGAGTGCTTCAATCAAAAGAAACTCTTCAAAAGCCAGGTTAGTATAYACGGTTGATAGAGCCCCTATATTTCAGTAGAAGAAAACCTTTGCTAGGAATATTTCAGGCCAAAAAGTGCAATTATTCTTGGAGATGGTTTTGCATTAGTTTTATGTTTATGGAAAAGAAACCCCAAACTTGAGAGGACTGGCAGTATCAGAAAAACAAGGCTATTTCAAGCACAAAGTTTTCATAGAAKAATATGTTTTATTGCATTTCATACTATTTGTATTCTACTTTCTGGATGTGTAGAAAAGTTTATACTTTTTTCATTAAACACATTCTCTCTCTCAGTGACAAAGTGCTAGTAATGGAGAATGAATTTTTCATRAGACAACTCTGCTGAGGCTATGACAGGGTCAAAATCTTCCCCTTGAGCTCTGCCAATGTACCTTAAAATTTTCCTTGAAGCTCTATCCCTTGGAGTCAAATCGTGCAGAAATATTCAAACTGTTCCTCAAATGTTCTTCCCTGATGAATGTTGAGGAAGTTCTAGTTATATGTGCAGAATGGAACCAAACATCTTTAAATGCTCTACAATAGCTATCAAACAAACTCTTTTACTTGTCGTTTTTTTTTTACAGATATGTTCTGACAGCCTCAAAAAAAGTTTCACTATCCCAACAAATACTTCATTTTCTTAAAAGCATCTGAAGGAAAAAAAAAACCAAAAACCTTTTATCTACATTGGCAGGATTTTTTCAGTGTCAAAGATCTAGAAGATATATTGAGATATGTCAGAAACAAAGAGATAAACATATCTTGCTTCTGGCTTTGGACAGCTTACATTTTTTTTCCTTCAAATATATATTTTTAAAATAGATTTGAATTTAAGCCTGCCTTCTAGCAGGAACTCTTCAAGACTTATATTGCTTATTAAAGACATTGCAATTACTAAAGATTGTCTGATGACTTCTGGGAGATTAATGATGGGCTTTAGACCATTTCACAAGATGCAAATTCATTCCCCACTGGTGATTTCAGCAGTGAGCCCAAGGACTTAATTTACCACTGACCTGGGCACCAGTTCTTTTCCAGGTCAGCACAAAATACCTCAGTGTGGCACAGACAAAGAAATTTTCCAGCCATGTTTATGGACAATCTTCTTCAACTTAAAGCTTGGAATGAGRTTTTCACACTCATCCTGCTTAGTCTGCCAAACTCTTACAAGCATTTTTGTCCAAAGTTTTACATCCTTCTTTCTTTTAGCCCTACGGATTCAGAATTTCTGCTGTTATTTTATAGTCTTCAATTMATTTCTTCAGCAAATTGTCATTCACCTACACAGTGTTCACTAGGATTTTTGTGGACACTTCATCCWTAAGTAAAAATCATTGTCTACCTCTATTTCAAATTTGACTCCCCTCCAAGGTGAAATCTTGGCCAGTCTATCCAGTGTGTGACAGTATAATCAACAAATAAAGCTGAACACAATTAAAGCAGTGCTTCCAGTTAATTTTCTTTTCCCCATATTAAMTGAAGTCTCTCCTCTCAGCCCTTCAGATTACCAGACCTCTCTCCAAAATTAGAAGCAGACATTATGAAGACACAATTGTTATGCAGACATGAGGCCAGTGATTTGTCACATAACCACTACATAGTGCCACATGCTTAATGTTTGTCATCTTTCCTCTCACTGCCTCTGGTTTCACATGCTGTGAAGAGGCTGGTTTCCCTATTAGAATTGACCAAATTTATCACCTTTCTAACTGTGCCTCTTGATCTTTTTCCCTTGTTGTCCCTGCTCCCTTGTGGAAATTATTTGTCAGAAACATTTCCTACGTCACTTCAGTAGAAAAATTAACATTCCTTTTTTAAAAATCAACTCTGACACCTATTATTTTTTTTTTTTCCCCCCAAAAAAATAATGCTTTATTAGTGTGGATGCCCCATCCCAGAGACTCTTCATGGCCAGGCTGGACAGAGCTCTGAGCAACCTGTTCTAGTGGAAGCTGTCCCTGCCCATGGCAGGTGGGTTGGAACTGGGTGATCTTTAAGGTCACCTCCAACCAGGCCATTCAAGGATTCTATGATAGCAGGTGACAGTGTRCTTATATATAATGGACAGACCAACAGTAATTGGTACTTCCTCTTGTTTTCATCACCAGCAATTACATTTGTAGTGTGAAACTTTCATGCTAAGAACAAATCAAWTTTTTAATGGGCTATTTAGTAAAGGAGCTATGAAATTGGSCCTTTTAGAAATATATAGAAGACAGGTGTTTCATAGGAGATGTATATTTAAGATTTCATATTCTTCCATATTTAAGATTTACATTTTAAAAATATTAATTATTATTATTAAAAGATTTCCTGTACCTGATAAAAATAATTGTATGACATTATTTTGTCTCTGATACAAGAGACTGGGCTATACATAATAAAAATATTCAGTTTCCATTTGTTTTTTAAACTTTTTCAGGTTAACTTGCCCCTCAATTCACTCAAGTAAGCACTGAACTGTAAGAGGTGACACTGTTAAATTATTTCTTTCTGMCTCCTTGCTGACCTTCATAATACATAGCCATGTAACTTACACATCAAATGCAACTTAAGCTTTTGACCCCAGTGGTCAAGTGGTTTAAACCCTGCTACAATCTTTTCATTATGGCATTTCCTTTAATCTTAATTATGCTATAAGCTAGAGATCTGCTGATAAGCAGCATATCCATTAATGAGTTTAGAAATTGAAACGCTGATCGAGATCCAAAGAATTTTTTTTGCCAAGCTACTCTTATAGGCAGAAAAAATACATAAGTCAACATAAATTATGTTTCAGTTATTCACCTTTTAAATACTCAAATGTTACACAATCAAGTTAGTAAGCAAATAAGACTGACCACCTCCCATTAAAGATGCTCCTGGATATATTGAGTCTGGCTGAGATGGATAAATTTTCCCCTATCAGCCCCCACTGCGCTGTGTCTTGGCAGMTGGAATATTAAACAGCCTCTGCTTCCTTGCAAAAATGGGCAAAATTCAAGGGTCACATCTATACTGTTACTTGGGTTGAGCAGTAGTTTTTTTCCTCAAGTAGTTTCATTTATTAAACTAGAACACCATTATTATCTGCAACACTTCCTTATTTTCAATTTTCTGGTGAAATTTTTGAAGGATAAGTCAAGAGCAATACATAAATCACAAGACTGTAGGTAAAGGCAAATAGCACAACATGAACAAGGACTCAGGAAAGTCACTCAAATTAAGTCACTGTGTTTACAAAATGGCTTAGACCCATTATAATCCTGCTCAGGTCTTGTGACTCCTCACSTTCCCCTGAGTAAAAGCTGCCATTCAGGCACTAAGACCAGTTTGCTTGACTGCAGACTCCACTGCATGTTTCACATTTTCCCAGCTCTCAAGGCAGATCCTAAAACTATCCTGTCAAAGTCCATCCTGTGAATACAACAACGGTGAAAGAATGAAGAACGTAACTCTCCAACCCATGTGTTACTTTATTGTTAACAGGGTATCGCAAAGAGCACAAAAATCACAGTTTGGTGGAGAGTTTTTGGGAAGCACTTAACCATTCTGGCTCAGCACCATCATTTCAGTATCTGTTTTCCCTTTTAGGCATTTTGTATTCTTTTGCTTCGACCTTCAGCCCCAGAAAAAGCAAACTCATTTCAGACTCCCCAGAGCTAAGTGAAACACTTTTTAGCCAGTAAAGTGGTATTGTCTTGTTTATCATACATGCATTCCAATTTTGGACTTATCAGGTAATAATGCAAACCTCTGAAAACATAGAGAGAGGGAAACAAAGGGAAAAAAAGTTAGAAAATTATTAATAGCTTTCTTCCAGGTGCCAGAGCATTTCATGGTTCAATTAATCTCAGCMGAACTTTTGAAAATTCAGCACTTTAAAAAGGCAATAAAATATTTAATGGTAATTGAAAACTTGTCTACCTCTATGTGGCCAGCATAGATGTATTCCTAATCAGTTTAGTGAACTCAATCTTTTTTAAGGTAAAGTGCAAAAACCCTTTTACACTTTTTGCAAATTTATGTAAGGAAAGGAAGCTTTGTAGAAACAAATGCAAGGACGCAGCAAATAACTTTGATTATACTTCTGTCTGTGCTGTAGATCGAGCGCACRTCCCTTCATAAAGTGCATAAACATAAATTTTTAAAGCTTTGGCATGAGGRTACACAGCAGCTCCAGTTACACACAAGAGTTATGATGCTCAAGAATTCTGAATCCCTGACTCCTTTTTGTTTTCAACAAGATCTGACATAGTCCAGTGGGAAATGTCATAGGAAAGTCTCTATCTAGAAGAGGGGAAAATGAAAGACAAAAGTCTTGTACTTTTAGGAGACAATTCTCTGAGGTGTAAATTCAGCCTATGGGAACCAAGTCAGTCTTGAGCAAAGATGAAGCAAAAGAGAAACCATGAGAAGATTGGATGGAATAAAGAGGATGACTTTTGGAYGTCAGTTAATTGCAGAAGGTGAACAGATTAACTTCCAGCATTAATACACAAATGGTGCATGCAGAAAACTGAATTCCTTCTATTACTGGGGGGAGGGTGCATTAATGAAATCACTCAGTAAGGCTGTACAGTACAAGCTGCAGCAATTTAGAGCACCCAGCTGTAAATAAATAAGTTTTCCTATTCATTTAGTGACAATTATAGGTACTAGATTAGCAGCATTAAGAAATTGGATAACCTATGATAGGCATAGCCTGGCTAAAGGCAGGACAATCTGAAATATCAGAAAACAATGTGCTACATATTCCAGCAATTTAAACCACTGTGAAGTATTCACTGCTGTTAAAAGTAATTTTCATAGATTTGATTGCTGTCTTCCACTTGATTGSTAAAGAAATTCTGACATGAAAAATTGAATTTTTTTAATACTATCCACAGCAGAAAGAGATTCCCTTCCTAACCTCCTTKTTTGGTTCTCATTATCACCTTGCATGCTGGAGATTTGCTAATAAGCAGCATATCTATTAAAAAAAAAAAAGTCTTGTAAAAAAAAGATAATCTTAATTAAATGTATAAGTATTACATTTGAAATCCAATTAATATTTTGAGACAAAAAAGGAATATTTCAAATACTAGTYGATGTCTTCTTTACAAGACTTTCAGACACCGTAATATTTTGCAGTAAGAAGTTCTTGGAAGTTTTAAATAATGTATTTMATTCAAAACATCACTTTTCTGAAAATTACCCAATTTAAAAGGAAAAATAGTTAAATTGAGTAGTTAAAAATATTTTAAAGAATGACACARTATGTCTCAATTCAGGTATAAAGGAAGAACTGTTTTGGCTGATCCTGAAATGAACTTTTCCTTTCCATTATTTTTCAGTTCTGCCTTCAMACCAAATGTATTTTTTCCTTCCACTTCTACTACATTGTGGTCATCTGATTTTCCAAACTGCAGCAGGGGAGCTACCCAGAGAATATTTATTTGAAAACGCTMTTAGGCAAAGAGGAAAAAAAAATTGTAAAAAGCTGAAATAATACCAGACACAACAAAATTAYGTTGTTATTCCTGCCAAGAGATTTTTGAATTTCATATCAATACTTTTTWAAATGTGGTAATTATCTCTCTCAGATGACTATGGTAATGCTACACCTAAATAAACTTTAGAATCTGCTTGTGTTGTACCTAAACGTGGTAGCAGATGCCCTTTATTTTAGTCATTAGCTTCCCTGGTCTGAAAGTGATTGGTTCCACCACATTTCTAATGCACATTTCCTGTACAGAAGAGTTTTAACAGGCTTGACATGTCTTCAGTGCATTGAAATCACTGTGCACACATGGTAGAGTTGATTTGCATACATACACAAACAGAAATTATTTTCAGAAAAAGTATCAGATTGTTATATATGAAACCAAGGGACCTCSTATTATTGCTTGTGAGGAATCACACCTTTTGCAGGAGTAGTTAGCAGCCACTCAGAATGACTGTGGTACTTGTGTTCTACAGCACAGTTAATTAGAACCAAAGCCATACCCTTTGGTTGTTCTCATTACTGAACCAGGAGCAAAGGACTGCCTGAAAGAAGGGATGGAGGGGTTCGTTGTCCTGACAGACCATAAAGCTTCATAATGGCCAGGAGAGCTGAGGAACATCAAACAGTGTTAAAGCCAGGCAAGAAAGACTGTGAAACAAAATTGTGAATTGTGCACCTCATATAAAAAGCAGGAAAGGGAAGGAGACATTTATATGAGACAACAAAAAAGACAGCAGTTTTTAAATTACATAAGGGTAAGGACTAACCTTACTATTTTCAAAAGCTAAGATTAGCGTAACATACGAGCTTGCAATCTGAGAATAAAAATCTGGGAAGAAACTGYTGAAAAAATACAGAATAAGCCATAAACAAACCAATAGCAGTCTGCTAAGTAGAGGAAGTTGCCCAGTTTCAACTGTAATTTACACAGGATAGATTACAACCTGTCATGACAGAGAATTAAAAATGATGCTAGAAAAACACCTAGACAGAAAACTTGTCAAGCCCAGAAGTCAAAGTCCATACAAACAGCACATGGAACAACACATGCTATGACAATGCCAACCAAACCAATGCTTTTCTGTGAAAAAGCAGACAACCCACTCACCTTGTGCTTGATAAATATTAATCCCACCCCCACCACTTAGACATGAGAGCCCTAAGCCAGCATGTGTCATCAAACCTCTTTTCATTGATCTTCCAAGGAATATCTGCCTCCTCCTCTAAATCTGTTTTCTCATCTCTCAGTCCTGCCAACAGTCACACAAGAAATACTCCTTATCTACTTCATGAATCTCAATCATTTTATGGTAGATACACTGTTTTAATTTTCTCTTAAATTGCACCTTTCAGTAATTTCAACTCGCACAATTCCCGGCAATTGTAACATTATTTAGTAGTATATTTCTCTTGTAACTACACAAGGACCAATAGCCTGTCAGCCACATACACAAGAGAAAACTTTATTGTTTATTGTGTTTATGATTAAAACTATRCAATCAAGATCTATTTTGTAACAGGTCATTATCATACCAATCAGTTTTACAACTAAAGTGAGACCTCAGCTCCAGTGTATGCTCAAAAATAYTGAGTCAAGTCATGGAAACCAAACAGAACAGGAAGAAATTAACATGTTCAAAAACACTGTGCTCCATCTTGGAAACATGGAAACTTCCACTTGAATAACTGACCATGTTTTTAAGRAAAAAAGAAAACCCTAACCATGTTGCACAAATGTTTGACAGAAAGGTGACATAAAACTTGGGARGGTGGGATAGGTATGGAAAGAGCTCTTGCTCCAAGGGAACTACACATCACTGAATGTTTTCTGAGCATGGAGAAAAATCCTTTTCTGGAGCCCTCCAAAAATCCTTGTCACTTGACCTCACAAGACATGAAAGTCTAAAGTGAAATATTTTTGCTTATATAAACACATTGTTTTAAAAAATTATACCAGTGTGCGGTTTTTCATGGTGTTTACCTTCATGATAAAACAACCTTGCAGTCTCAAGACATAGAACTAAATGTCCTAAAATCCATAACATTCTTCTACTCAGCAATTTACTGAACAGGGCATTTTCAGTGTGTTTGTCAGCTTCTCTTAAACATTCCCTTGTCCTCAACCCCAAAACAGCTTCATTTCCTAAGGATACTTAGTACAATATGAAGCATTCCCTTKTACCTTTATTTCAATCTCTTCACTTAAAAAGAGAAAAATATATACATTTTTTAATAATTTACTTTTTTTTTCCATCAGCTTTTTATACCACTGTCAAAGTATTAAAGCAAACAGTATCCTCCAAAAGAGTTGTAAGGTCATCAGTGGAAGAGGGGTAAGATTAGAGATGACAGTCCCTCCCCTCAGTCCCTACTACAACTTCTACTGCAATATCCTGCCAATAGTATCATGTTCTGTGTAACTTTAGTTTCTGTATATATATATACTAGGGAAAATTGTAATGATAGACATAATTTTATACCAACCAGTCTGGGCATGTAAAAAAACAGAACTCCAAAAATACACAGCATATAATAAGTTCATATAAATACASTTCATGTAAAATCACTCCCAAAATCCATCTAATTAAAATTCTTCAAAATAGTCTAATGTCTCCTATGGTACACTTCAAGTGAAAGAATAAATCCTGTACAAAAATCTTTAAAATAGGTTTTCTTCTTTGACAAAGGGAAACATAATTAAGCCACAGTTACAGGCCAGAATCAAAAACTGATGTACATTTTCTTTATTTGTATTCAGATTTCATGCCTAATCATTCCCAGGTGTACTMAATTTTAAGTTACAGAAATCACTATTTGCCTGCTTTTCCTACTACTAYTCTGTTATTCTTTCCCTAGTCCAGCAGCTCATATTTCAGAAAAAGTAAATGGAACTGTTACTTTCCAGGTTGAGACTGTACTATCTTCCTTCCTAAAGTCCATCAGAAAATCACAAATATACTAACTCTGTTCAAAAGGTTTACTTCTAAACCAAAATGGAGAAAACACAGCAAATTTTCTAACAGGTACTAGCACCTTAAGAAAGAACATGATATTGCTATTTCTYCAGACTTGGTGAAACAATTCAGATCATAACTGTAATCCTGATGGTCTCGGTGAGGACCACCTGATTCTGGGCAAGTCTCTTGGCCACACAAAGCACAAAGGGTTTAGCAAGAAAAACACAAACCCCCAGGTTCTAAACACACTATATGATACACAAACTGTGCCATACATGTCACACAGCATGTATGTGACATCAGTTGTGTTTTGCACCTAACAGTAMAAACAATATTATGATCATTCAACCTGTTCCAGATCAACCAAATGCAGACAGGGAAGCAAACTCCTAATAATTGTCTTTACAGGTAATTGTCCTTAGATGTTTGCAGTGCATAGCCTATGATAAAACTCATTAATTYCATTCAGTGAAGACATGCTTTATGAAACAAGGACGTACCAATGTCAGAAAATCCCCAAGAAAAAGAATGTTAAAATACAGGTTCTAGCACTCTTTTCTGAGTAAACAGCWAGCAGAAGATAAGCCTCTGAAGAGATGAGTACTGTGACAAGACTCAGAGAAATGTGACATTTGAATGTCTTCTCAAAGTTCATTCAGACTATGCAAACCCCTTCTATTTAAACAGTTTGTTCCAAAGCGAACCTCACCACAGACAAGATGTCTAGCAAACAAGACCTTCCATTTTCTCTTCCTACAATTAATTAATTTTAGTAGCAAATAAATTACAGTGAGCATTTTCAAAATTCACAGGACTTGCACTAATCATGAAGTCCTAAATAAAAGACATGGAAGAAAAAGAAAAACYTCTCTTTTAAAAGATTTATGGGCTGGGGTTTTTTTCCAACAGGAAATCTAGTTTAGAGTACAGGTCTAAAAACAGTTGCATTGCTCAGTTGAGTAAAACAACCTGTAGTGGTTGGTAAAGAGAATTAAGACCTTGAGGCATGTCAGGATTACACATTTGTATCAGTAACTAGTGATAGCTAAAAAATAACTTTCCTAATTGAACAGTGACTCTGATAGCAATAAATTCAGTAGTCTTCCCMATTCACTTTTACCAGCAGCTAGAGAGCCCCCAATTCAGTACTGCAAAATAATCTTTGCTGGGGTTTTTTTTGTTTTGTTTTTAATAAAGGATCATACCTGTCCTGGTTTCACTTGGGATAGAGTCAATTTTCTTCCTAGTAGCTAGTAGAACACTAGGGGTTTTGCATTTAGTGTGAGAATAGTGCTGAAAACACACTGATGTTTTAGTTGTTGTTAAAGAGTGTTCACATTAAGTCAAGGACTTTCCAGTGAGCAAGGTTTGTGAAAAACTRAGAGGGAGAATGGTGGGGCAGCTGACCAGAAGTACCCAAGGGGCTAATCCATAAGATAAAATGGAATATCATGCTCAGCCTATCAACTCTGGGGAGTTGGCTGGGAGGGGCAGATTACTGCTTGGGGACAAACTGAGCATTGGTCAGTGGGCGATGAGCAACTCTACTGTGCATCACTTGTCTTTCTTGGCTTTTTATTTTTCTCTCTACCTCTTTCTGTTGCTTCTCTCTTCATTGCTAACATTACCAAGATTGTATTTTATTACACTTTGATTATTAAAATGTTTCATATCGTACAGGTTTTACCTTTTTCCAGTTCTCCTCCCCTTCCTACTGGGGGGCTGGGGTGTGAGCAAGAACCTCTACAGTGTGTGTAGTCACCAGCTGGGGTTCAGCTATGACTGCAAGTGAAAGGTAAATTATGCACAGAGGAATGAGCTGGKAGAGAAAGCAACAGAAAATGGAGGTTTGATAGCTGATGGAGGCCCATGTGAACACCATCCAACGTGCCTGAATAAAAGATTACCAGACACCCACACATACTGGCACTCAACTGAATATACTAGAATTTCTTTACTACTAATGCAATGCTTGTTTTTTGTGTGTTTTAGAAATATGATGATGCAATCATAGAACTGTTTGGGTTGGAAAGAAACTTCAATAATCAACTAGTCCATTTCCCTGGAAGCCCAGTAGCAAGGAATGTTTGGTACTGCCTTTGTCTAAAGCGAAAAGACCATGGTCAACACCATGCCTTTAATCAGTATTATGGATAACAAATCCATGAAAATATAAATTATTTATTATATTTTTCCATTCCCTTAGTTGTCTCTCTTTCAAAAGGCTGAAGTTGGATTTATATACAACTTTTACCAGCTATAGAATTTGTTTCCAGTTTGTTAGGATAAACCACAAACAGCCAGAATATGAGATAATTCCAATATKTCCAATAGCAACAGCTAAAAAATTAATTAATAGAAAATTAGTTAAGTGAATCATTATGTAGTCTGTCTCTTCATTATTTAAGCTAAGACAGAACATATTGATAAGCAGCTTTCCTTCTCTCCTACTAATATGAATAGTGGTACAATATTTAACATTTTATTAGCTCAATACTGTATTCATGCAATAGGATCTACAGCATAAATCAGATTTTCCATGCCATATGTTTATAGTTTGGTTTCAGGATTTTTCTCTTTAAGCAAGTTAAATTCTACGGTGAAAAAATTCTACATAATAGCTTTTAAAGCCGAAAAAAAAAGGCCTTAAATTGAGCTCTAAAATCCACAATTATGGTACCTAAAAAACATTCAAGCTTCACAAAAATGAGGAGCATTAACTCTGCTAGAGTAGCAGCTACTAAGTTTCAATGCTAGGCCAAATAATTACCTGTCTGAAAAGGGATATCAAGAAACTATTTTCTAAAATCATTGTAACATTACAATAASCTTCCACAGAAATTCTTGATTAAACTAGAAAACAGTTAACCATACTTTTCCAACACTAATCTTGTGTCCAAAGGAAGATGAACACAAATCCCATGTTAGAGTTTCACTGAAGAACACAAACTGTATGGGTGTATGGTCAACTGTCAACAGCCAGGACGGAAGGAACAAAGGAATAACACTTTAGGTTGTTATCGATCACACAACACCATTTATGCACTCTTGGGGGAAGAAAAAATAATTTTTTTTGCTCTAAGATGAAATTTCAAAGATGGAGTGGTTCTTAATTATTGATAGGTAGTTTCAAAATAATCTAGGTGAAACAAACATTATTCACATCACCATGTTAAATTTCAAATTTAGCAATAGTAGAATCTTACTGATACTTATCTTTATTAATGAGAACTTTATACAACAGGCAAGATTGACAGAAATTGAAGCCCAGGCTGGCAGATACCTGGTGACCAGAAAAGTGACCAGTCACCAAACTGTTCAAGGGACTGTTGATTTATCTCAATATCTTGAGGTATTATTGGAATTCAAAATGTTCTTCAGTGGTACTAATGGCAAATTTTTAGGGATTTTTTTTCATTATTATATCACAGTATTTTCATACAGCCARAATTTAAATGTGCTAGATTAAACTGTTTCTGCAGCTGCATTCTTGTCCTATATCAAGAGTGCTGTGCAGATCTTAGTTTCAAGTCATTAACTTTACTGGAATAAAAATATTACAAATAAAATTTAAAGCCTTAAGCTCTCCCCTATTTTCTTTTCCATCCAGGTCTAACCCTTTCTTCTCTCCAAGATACCATCAATAAGCTTTGCTATGAGTTCTTCATATTCCAAACACAGCCCTCTCCAAGCTGCCTGCATCTCTCCACTGCACTGCCAGCAAGGGAATTTTTAGGAGGCCCCATTCTCATCTCTGCCAGATGAAACCCAACAGCCTCACAATTGTTCCATGAATACCAACAGATTTGACTACCCTGCAACAGCAAAATATTTCTTGTTTTTCTATAGAATCTTGCCTACTGCAACTTCCCTATGTGCTGCACCGCCTAAGCACTTATATRTTTTATTACCTATGCACATGTTTTCCTTAACTTGATTATCTTCACACAATTGTGTGTGTTTTCTTCTTAGGTCATTTCTCCCCGTAAGAGTTGTGAAAACATTACACTCCAATACTGTCTTCCCAAGCATTCAACAGTCTCCAAGATGTTGTCATGTACAAATATATTCATTATTACTTTGTACGTATTCTTAATGAAAATRCCAAATCAAAGATATCCTTCTGCTTCTTTAATTACAGGTAATGAACTTTTCGTCACCATGTTGACTACACACAAAGGACACAAATTAGGGTCTCAGTGTGCTAAACAYTATGCAACAAGCCAGCTGGCCTTCGAATAAAGCATTAGCTAATAGATACAAGAAATTTTAAGTATACTTTCAATTTTTTTTTTTTTTTGGCTGTTGGTCTACATACATTTGTTGTCTTGGTGTGTGTATCTCAGCAYGTCTGAGATAACAGAATTCACAAGTACAGGGCAGAAGCCCAGGCGAACCTCCCGTGTGACCTTGCAGCGTATGTCTTGCCACACTGGAAATCTGCTTTGTATTATAAAATGGAAAATTCAGGTGGGAGACTGAGACCATAAGTTATCTAACAGAAACAAAAGTATATTCTGTGTGACAGAGGCCACAATTCTGATGACATAGATGCACTTGAGCCTGTGAGGCACAAATATCTCACTGATGGACACGTTGTATAATATATTGCCCTCTAAGTGGCTACACACCCTTTGACCTCTGGTCAATTCAAATTTGCCATAGTAAAGCTGTTGCTCATGACACCTGAAAAAACAGMGAAAAGTTTGTGCACATGATGATGAGGATGTTTATCTACAAACCCAGATTACACTTGAACTCCCAGCACCAAAACTACTGCTGGAGGGAGAAGCACCATAAATCAACTTCAGAACAGTGAGAAATTATTCCCAGTACCTGAGTGTACATATTTCAGCCATGTACAAGCTTGGAACAAAACAGTAGATATAATAGATTCAAAAGATAAACTCTTTAGCACCCATTAAACTTATAGCACATGATGCAAAGAAAGAGGTTTGGTTTTTTTCCCCTTAGCATGAGAAAAAAAACACAAACAAAAAAAAATATATTCAAAGTTCATTGCTATCTGGCAATTAAAGCCTATGATCACAACACTTAATGTATTAGGGTGTATTTCTCATGGTTTGGTGGGGCTTTTCTGTAGATGTTTGTGTTGTTTGCTTTGGTGGGGGATTTTTCTGTTGGTCTGTGGGGTTGGGGTTTTTTGCTTGTTTTTTTTTTTAATATTCTAGTGATGATGAATGGGCAGACTGAAAACACCCAAAAGCACAGAATGGGTGAGGCTGGAAGTCACCTCTGGAGATCATCTAAATCCAACTACACTCCTGCAGGGGGATCACCTAGAGAAGGTTGTCCAGGACCATGTCTAAGTGGTTTTTCAGTATCTCCAAGGTTATTGTACAACCTCTCTGGGCAATATGTTGGGGAATTAATCACTCACTGCACAGTAAAAATTTCTCCTTTTGCAAAACTAGAAATTTCAGTTTTTCAAATTTGTGCCCATTTCCTCTTGTCCTTTCATTGGCACCATCTGCAAGAGTCTSATTCATCTTTTTTTCCTCCCATCAAGTATTTACACATATTGGTAAGATGCTGCTTTTAAGGAACTGTTAAGAAATGTGACAATTTTGATTGAGTGMAGGAGTGAACTACAGAAAATAACACAGAGCAGCAGGCTTATTGAAAGAAAAACCAAAAACCCCACAAACATTGCCCCCATGATGATTTTGTATTCTCAATTACATATTCTAAAACTAATTTTCAATAAACATGAAGTTCAGTATTTGACATTGTGTTTGGTGCTTATGAAACCAAACTCTTCCTGCAAGGCTCCTTCT
>NW_026623234.1:346556-410213 GCF_030028575.1 Malurus melanocephalus
CCCCCCATATTACCAAGTACGCCCACGTGAAGCAATTTTAACACGTTTTCCTGAGCAGGTCCGTGCGGCTTGAGGATCTCTGAGAGATCGGATCGGATGAAAGAGAAAACRTCCRGCACCTCTGTCAGCTTTYGATTGTGTAGCCCCGACCTTTCTGYCACAATGAGAGGTGCAAGCATTCCAGACACACGGGGTAGATACAGGGCTATTGCAGACTGCAAAATTAGCCATTTTAGATAATAAAATACATAAAGGAGATCCCGTTTCTTCATCCAGCACCCCTGATTATCTCTCATGCTCCRAGAGATGATCCCAGCATGACACCTAGCGGCAGCAGATTTTTAACCCCGTCACTGCCTTTTCAGAAAGTTCCTTATTACTTCCAAAACATTCACACCTATTTTTAAGTTTGTTCTAATTTACCTGCAACATCTTGAAATCACTGACATACAAGAAAAGCCAGAGTATTTTCAAAACCAAGAAATGACTTTGTTTTCTCCCCTCCAAGCCAGAGTTTACTCAGACATATCAGGACTCTTGGCAAACTACTGATTAACTGGAGACAACCAAATACCCAGTTACTATTTATTTCTTCATAGCTTTTWAAAATTCTGTTTCTAAAAAAAACTCTCAGGAACAGGAATTTCTCAACTAAATGGTCTTAATGAGGCTGTAGTACTCTTTTCATCTGAGGTTTAATAGCACATACCAATTTTCTAAATACTGTTTTGCTTCCATAACTAAATTGAGATCAGTGAAAATATTTAGGCAACTAATTCCCCCTGTCTCACTAAGTCAGGGGATCCTCACATGTAACCTGAAATAAATCACACTACTGTATGTATATAAACTATAATTTATGCAAATGGGTGTAGTAGGTGTTGTGTCTAGTATAATATGCATTAGAGWTATTTATGATAATGGCCTAATTATACACACACATTCAAGGTTGTAACCTTTTAAACAACAATAATATTGCCTCATATAGTCCAATATCTGCTCTGATCTCTGACTGATATTTCAATATTAATTTTTAATCCTCTCATTGAAAMATAATTTATGGAACCAATATGATGGTGCTCATCTCTAAGATCAGTRTAGATTCAGAATGACCACAAACGATAAGAAGGGAAAGAAAATTTTTACACCAGAATAGCAGGCCACTATTATTTGACCTAATACTTGTGTTGCCTGTTGTATTGGATTTACATAGAAAGGTTTTGGTAGTGAGATTACAGGGATAGCTTGTGTGGGAAGCTGCCAGCAGCATATCCCATGTGTGACAGAGCCAACACCAGCCAGATTCCAGGATGGACCCACTGCTGGCCCAGGCTGAGTCCATCAGCAACAGCGGTAGCAGCACTGTGACAAAACATTCTAAAAAGGAGAAGAGCAGAGGGAGMAGCGAACATGTGCGAGACAAAGAGCTCTGCAGACATCCAGGGCAGTCAATAAGRAGGGGCAGGAGGTGCTCCAGACAGCAGAACAGTCTCCCCTGCAGTCCAAGGTGAGGCAGCTGTCACCCTGCAGAGGGTCCAAGGTGGAGCACGGGGATGCACAAAGGAGGCTGGGAACTCACAGCAATCCCATGCTCAATCAGGCTCCTGGTGAGACTTATGACCTGCAATGAACCCATGGGGCAGCAGGACTGCACTGTGCAGAGGGATCCACCCTGGAGCAGCTCATGAAGAACTGCAGCCCATGGGGGGAACCCAGGCTGAAGCACGGGAAGTCTGAGGAATCCTCCCTTTGAGGAAGAAGAAGAGACAAACCTATTATGAACTGACTGCAGCCTCCATTCCCTGTCTCCTGGGAGGGAGGAGGCAGAGCATATGAGAATAATGTTAAGCCCAGAAACAAGGGATAGGTAGGGTAAGGTGCTTTAAGATTTGTTTTTCTCATTACCCCACTCTGAATTTGATTGGCAATAAATTCAATTAAATTCCCCAAGTCAAGTCTACTCTGCTCATGACTGTAATTTGTGAGTGATCTCTCCCTGTCCTTAACTCAACTCATGAGCTTTTCATTGTATTTTCTCTCCCCTATGCAGCTGAAGAGGGGAGTGACAGAGTGCCTTTGAGAGCACCCAGTGTCCAGGCACAGTCAACACCCCCACCTATGATCAGAGCAATGTTATATGGACAAGCAAAAGGCTTTTGCAGAAATAATTTCCTTGTCCTTCAAATATTTTTTTTTTTTAAGGGCAGCAATAACAACAACAAAAAACAAATGACAAATCAAAGCAGCTTTAAAGCAAGACTCATTAATTTCATTAAATTTCCAGGTGAGAAGAGGATCTCATAATAYCACTCTCTCTACAGCAGGCCAGGACTTAATAGAGAAAAACAATTTCAAACAACACATTTTCAAATTTGGGGAAATGCATTTTTAGATTGTAGTTTTGTCCTTGAGGCTTAGTGTTCCTTATTAATATATGCAAATACGCTTACCAAGTAGAAAGAAAAAAACAAACTAAGATTATTTCTTGAAAAAACAGCACTTTGCTATTTTCTTTATTATTCTTTACCAAGCCCAGAAACACTAAATTACTAAAACCACAAAAAAAAAAAAGTGATTTTTTGTTGTTTGTTTTGTTTTTGTTGGGGGGGAAGGGGGGCAGAATGTGTGCATGTGGAGGTGGTGGTATGGTTTTCTTAGAACATTAGTATTACAAATCTCTTAAAAGTATCTGCACACAATTGTGTGTAACAGCCTTATTTATCCTAATTTGTGTCATGTAGAAGTCACAGGTTCAGACAAACCCTGAGCCTCCTCAGACTGGTTGGATTCTGGAGTTAATGTGGCTTCAGCATCTGGACAGTGAAGGAGAGTGATGCCTTCCAGGGCATCCCATCCAAGGATAAACCTTTCTACAGTGTTTGAGAAAAGCTTGAGAAAAGCAGGAACTTTGTCAGTTTGCTAATGGTCTTGGGATGCACAAAACCAGAAAACACTCGATATCATAAAGACTTTCAGTCTAACAAAGAAAGGCATCTCAATAACTGAAAGTAATAGTCAGTAAAATTCTAACCTTACAAAAACCAAAACAACAAAAATTGGCAGTWGCAGCAAGTGAAGCTACACTGAGATGGATTACTGGGGAAATAACAAATCCTTCCCAACGAGTCTTTAAGAGAAGATTGGCTCTCTTTCTAAATAAGTTGCTACAATGCTAGGTATGAGATACAACAACTAAGAAATTCTACAAACTTCTAAGAGGGTGGGATATTAAAAAAGGGGTTTAATTAAGAGAGATGATATTCTAGAACAGACTTGCAGCAAAAGGATTGATGCCTTATCTTCTTTTTATTTGATACAAATACAAAAATTAYTTTCAAGCAAGCTTATTATCCAAAACCAAGACCTGATCTTCCTGGCTCAACAGATCCCTTTCTTGCCATATACCAATTATTTTAAATCTATTAATTTTCTTTTCTTGAGAAATTTCAGCAAACATTAATTATTAAGAAGTACTATTTTTGCTGTTGTTATGAATGTTGAAAAAAAATTCCTTGAGGCTCAAAAAAGAATCAAAACCCCCAGCGTGAAATATACTTCACAGGTAGCACCTACTTTGAAACTATACAGACTATCGAAAGAAAAAAAAAGGCAGGAACTGAAAGAAGAAACACATAAGCCAGGAGTACAAAACAGAAAAAAAAATCTTTTTTTGGCTTAGGTCACATATTAAGAATATGAGAACATCTGTACTCTTTGTCCTAGCTCTTAACAGTGAACAATAACCAAGGTCTAAAGAAAAAAAAACACAAAACATGAATGATTGTGCCCCCTCTATGTTCATTGCCTTCGACAGAGGAAAAAAAAAAAAAAAGCAGCAGAATCCAAATATTTTCATTTTTGATCCAACACTTTAAAGAATAACATCAGCATAGTGCATAATGGGTTTTGCCTTCTTTTTAGAAAAGATCAAATACGTATCTGTTGGAAAAAATCATATATAGAATATTTTAATTGTGATAAGACAAAAATGTCAAAGTGGGATAATTAATGAAAAAATATTTTTCAAGAAATTGGCTATTACCACCATTTAAGACTATTTTTAGTTCAATACTTGAGCTGGTTAAYTCTCTAATAAGCTCACCTAATTTTCCTAATTGTCTATTTCTAAATTATAATTTTAGCAAACTACTGAGCTGGCAAAAAGCTACTATTCAGGATCAATTCCTTTTACTTCAAGTTAATGCCAAGTCATTTTACCATTTGGACATTTACTGCTAACAAATGAGTCACCACCACCAAAATACTTAATTGGTCACATGAAGAACTGCTCGAAGAGCAAAATAAATGACAATTTTTCACAAGTCTCTAGGCAAGACATGAGCAGTAAGTCGCAATTTCAGAAGGAACTGTTCATCTCATTTCATTGAYGCTTAAAAGCGTAGGCACATAGCTTAAGTATTATAAGCTTAATGAACTACCGCATTTTGAGCTGTGTCACYATAAATAATAAAACTAATGATCTTCAAACCAGCCAAGAGACTTCTCTCCAACCTATTTGGACTCAAAATAGACTTTGAGAAGGTTCCCTTACCATCAGACATAAGTTAGCAGCTTCACAACTGAGCCAGTTAAATACAACAGGACAATGTTCTAACTGCTTCAGATATTTAACGCCCCAAACCATATGACTGGACTATTTAAGCTAAAATGATTGATGTTCAGTGGATAAGGCTCCTCCCCTATGTAATGTTCTGCTGACTGTGAATTTGGGGTGCAGCACCTATAGAATTTCAGAAGAGTGTGGGGCTCTAATAGCACCTGCTGCAGCCACAGCAGAGTAAACATAACTCAAAAGCCCTCTAGCATTAACAAAACTTCTTCATCTAGGTACCAAAGAATATGACCTTTGATTTCAAGCCTAAGAACTGAGTAAAAAGAAAATCAATTTTATTTACTTTCRTATACTTTACAGATACCATCTAGGGGAAAGTGTAAAAAAAGTTTAAGAGACAATAAAATTAATGATTTCAGTACACTTAATACAGGCACAATGCAGTTCAATTTTCATGCTTCACAGCAGAAACTAAACATGGGCTTCAGAAACAAATTATTCCAAGATCAATAACTCCCWATCTTGGAGTGGTCTGAACATTTTGAGCAACACCAAACATTGTTTGGCCTCAAGRAAAAATAGGCAGATACATCACTAGTCTGACAAAATAGGGCAGTTCCTAGATATGCTCTAACTTAAATCTGGTTGAGYGACCATAAACAGGAGGGGACTTGCTATCATTTCTTTCTCCCACTTGCCTAGGGCAGCATAGAACGGGAAAAGTTATTGATGAAGTTTTTTTGTGGCAAGCTTGTTTCAATCAAATTTCACTGTAACCACTGTTGTTACCTTATAGAGCTTTAGCAGACAGAAACTGCTGATCTCATTTAGGAGTGACTTTTCAGATCACGGAGGAGGACACTGTCGGCACAGTGACAAAGGAAAATTGAATTGTTATAGTCCTGTTAAAATTGGCTTCAAGATAGAAGGGTCATCACCAAATCCTGCTGAGGTGACTTTGYGCAAGTACATGTTCCTGCACCATAAAATCAGCTCTGGAATGTTTGGATGTGACATTGTAAAGTCATCCATTAAAGTTCTGCATGTTCGACAATACATGGCTGCTACCAGTAAGAGCCAAGCTTTGCAAACATCCTTAAAATCCAGACTGGTATTTTCTGCATTTATAGACAGCAGCAATGAAATTCCAGGTTTTTTTAAGCACTTTCATTGCTCAGGTAAGGAACAGAGGCAACATTAAAGACAAAAGCTTAATAGAAGTAATTATTAATAATGAGATATAAACATTTTAAAGTCAGTCTTTTGAACCATGTAATATAGTAGTCATTAACAGATAGGATTGAAATAATTACCTTAATTTATTAGCATCTTTAATGAGATTATTTTCTGACTTGAGATAACAGATACACATTGAAACTCTTCAAAGGTGTATTCGATTTCACTATCATCATTTGCTCAGAGTAGGAGGTTTATTAAGTTTGAATAGCATGTGSTGTGAAGATACAGTACTGTAAAACCTCTGTTAAAAAGTTCAGACATGACGTGACAAAGTGGAGAATTAGACTGAAAGTTAATATAAGCAACTTTGTCCCGTTGTGAAGTTTAATCTGAAATTTCAAGATTATCCTCCTCTTTGGGTTTAACATCTACAGAAATGAGATAATATTTTATATTTTAAAGGCAGAATTGGGATGACCTCAGAAYTGTAAAGAGGTTAAAACCTCAGAGCACATGAACAAGATGCTGGAATCATGGAAGTATCACACCCTTACCWCTCTCAGTAAGGAGCTGAGGAGCACAGACCTGAGACTCTGGGCTAAGGGGAGACTCTCTGTGCTTTGGGTCCTGCCACATGACAGGAACACGAGCACCCAGATTCAAGACTGCCAGAGAACCTGCTGAAAAGGGGCCAGGATTCCTGCTCAAGGCCTCTGGGTGGACCTTGCCAGTAAAGCAGGACCCAGATCAGGAAAGGTCTGATAATGAGAAATAAGAAAATACRCATAAAGCTACATTAAGGGACCTCCTTTATGGTTTTCTCACCAGCAGTGTCCTAAATGTCCTGGCATCCATCTGGGAGCCTAAAAGCCTTGAAAGACCATACACAGTTTTCCAGGCTAAAGCCAATAAAATCCAGACAACCCAATAAATGGAAGGATTTCTTTGCTCTAGTGCTACCTCCAGCCTAGAAATACTGAAGTCTGGCAAGTTCCAGAGTCAGAATCATTCTACTCAGCACAGCTGTCTGCAGCTTCTGACCCTGCTCTTTAATAAGTGGGAAGCAAACCAAACAGATCTCATGGCATAAYTTAAATCATAAATTCAACAAACTGCATTTCTATGAAATACAAGAAAAAAATAACTTCTTTCTAAAACCCTTAATAGTGGAAAACACTTAAACACAGTAACAAGCCTATAAAAAAAATCAGTATTCAGAAARGATCAACAGAATGACAATGAAAGTTGGAGTGCAATTCCCAATTCAACTGAATAGGAACAAAAGGAATGTGGACAGGATGCCTTTGAAGAAGTTAAAGGAACATCCAGTTCCTGTCACTGCCTCAGGGACAAAATGCTCTGRGGACAAGCTGCAGGAAACCTCACAGCTTGAAGAGGGTCAGGAAGTACCCCAGGCCTACAGATGGGGACCTAAAMGCTACATGGTCAAGTCAAGAAGAAAAAGCCAATTTCAGAGCCTACAGAAGCTACATTGAGAGAGTAAGCTTATTTAACTAAAAAGAAAAGGAAATAAAAAATTCAAGTAGATAGATGTCTTGAAGTTTTGAAGATATCAAGGGAGTCTATTGTAAAAATCATTGTTATGGTCCCTACATTTGGATAAAAGGCATATAAGAGAAAAGATTAAATACTGACAATTTCACACTAACTGGGAATATCAGCCAGGACTGTATTCTGAGTTTAATTTTAAACTACCTGCACCATGCCCCACCAAGTACTCATGCTTTCTGTGCTTACAGTCTGAAAGGACTATTTAACATCTGCAACTAAAACAATAAGGTCCAGATTAAAATTCAGATAAATAATTTCATCCAAACAGATTTTGTTCACACCACCATTCAATATTGTCCTACTGAATTTATTCTTGCTTTGTTTTCTTTTCTAACAAGTATCTGCATGTCTGGATTTCAGTCAGAACTGTGTGGGTTTTCATACAGGATTCATCACTATAGTAACCAAGAACAAATCACCAAGTGTGAGAGGTTTTCTGTTTCCCTCTTCTTGGGTTTTTTTTTTGGTTTTTTTTTTTTGTTTGTTTGTTTTACCTTTTAAACTGACTGTGAAACAGGACACTGCAAAATGGCTGAGATTCTAAGAAGTTTCCACAGAATTCCAGTAACATTTGGGTTTATAAGCCCTCTAGAATACATCAGAAAACCCTGCATAAATAGAATTATGTAGGAGTTTTCTGCAGTGCTTTARGCCCCAGACTACAATAAGAGTAAATGTTGTTCCTAATAATTTTATTAATAGGAAGCAAAGGGTAGATGAAGTGTTGTATTCTTGAGTTTTCTAGCCTCATGTTCCAGATGAAAATATGGATGATTTTGAGATAAATCACAAAACATATCAAGTTCCATTGGTCACTGGTTAAACAGATTACAAAAAGCCTGAGCCAAACAATTTGAATAAAATACAGATATAAATATTGCCTGTTCTTTGTAATCATTTCAAGAAAACATTTTAAGCAAAACAGAGTATCTGTTTCTCACAGAAATATTCCTAAATGTAATGTTCTTCAAAGCATACACATACCTAAGACACTGAAAATAGTATTTGAGAAAAGGTATTAACTGAAAGATCGTGTTTATATGTGTATATGAGTATGCATGTATGTCTACAAATAAATTTGTAATAAGACACATTAAGAGCTYGGGCTCCTCTGCAAATATCAGCTGAAAGCAATTCCATAAGTTTCTCTCAACGTTACCACAGAAAACTTTTATTTAGCATTTTTATTTATCTGCCAGCAACTTTCCTCATTTTTAATCTGTTGCTCTTAAAAAGAACTATGGACATGGAGATCCTGTAAAATGATTGCAGAATGTACAATATAATGAACAGAGCTCTTGTTTCACTTCCTTGTTAATCTCCTGATAACACACATCACACTGGGGGCTTAGATCATGTACCAGGAGTGTGCTGCAATCAGATACAGAKTTCTAACTGTGGAATGAAGCTCTAAGAACATTTGACATAATGWAGTCCAAGAACCAAATCACCAAAACTATGCTTAACAAACAACCTCCCCAAGTCTGAATCATTCAAGTCAATTTGAAAAATTAAAACCAGCATAGATGAAGGGGTGTCTGATGAACAAATTCCAGCCAACAACTATTATCAGCTAACACTGCATATACAAAGGTGCAGGGMAATGACATTTCAACAATCATAATGACTAAGTTTCATCCTGAATGAAAGTTAAATTGAACCTACTCATAATAGTCATTAAACACAATGGTTTAAAATGCAAATGTCACAAACTGCTTAATCCCATTATACAATTTCTACCCTTTACAAATTAGAATGTTTTCCTCCTGCAACCTTATCAGCACCAGAAAAATGTAACAGGGTAGGAAGACTTGTACATTTACTTGTGCAGGCAAGTAAATCCAAAACAACGTGACTGCATTAGTAGAAAGTTCAYAAACAGAGCAGTTCAGGTTCAGTTAATCTAGTCCAGTACTTTACCAAGCAACAAATTACTTTAGGGATTTCATTACTATTAGCTCATTCATAATGAAATTACTTTGCCTTCTCTGGTTGCTTCAAGAAAGTAGCTATTTGCATCCTGAAGAAAATCATCATGATTTTCACCAGAAAACTACACCAGATCCTGCTTACAGGAACGAGATCTCAAGAAAAATGACATGATTCAGTAAAAACAGGACACACAGGGGCCTGATGAAGTGACAGCAKAGCAGTGAAGCTCCGGTGCTGTTTGCTCACAGCCTACAGGTTTGCATTAAGKAGTTGCTATAGAAATGTGGAGATAGAGTCCTACATTCAACTCCAGCACTTTTCTCTCAGTTGTCACCGATTGCTACACAAGCTAGAAGTGAAAACTATTATACAAATATACTATTTCTGCTCTGTTTCATCTGGTGAATTATGTAATAAATATGTATGTAATAGAAGGGAAATGAGGGAAAGCTGCACTGTTATTGATTTATTAAAGCTGAGGATGAAGTGAGCCTTCTRCATAATCTGACTTTTACCTGGCACTACTTGGCATTTACACTGAGCTCATTAATTTGCATTTAATGAAAGTTTAACTCATTTTTGGCTAAGGCATATTTTCTAAAAGTGATAGAAATGACAACAAAAGATAAGAAAATACACCTTCCATGACAGTTTATTTCAGCAGTTCATCATGTTCATTCATGTTAAAAAGTACCCATTTCTAATTCAAATTTGACTGACCTCAACCTTCAGAAAGCAGTTGTTCCCTTTTCCAGCTTGATTAGAAAGCCCCACAGTATTCTGTAACAAGATATTTCTAATTATAGGATAGTTCAGGATTAGTTTCTCCCCTCCCWGTGAAAATTTCTATCAAAATACTAATTCTACTAACCAAAAGAGAGATGCAAAAGAATTAAATATAATGAAATGACATAAAGAATGAAGAATTATGAAGGACTCAAAATACACCCAAATATCACATACAGAGTATTTACTTGTCCAGCTGGCTAAGATGATTAACTATTAACCAAATAAACTCTTCTTAGGACAAGCAGATATAGGGGAAACTTAACACCTAGGGGTCACACGAGACGGACTCAGTCCTAAAAATATCCCTTAAGAGTGTGTTCAAAAAGTAAAAAAAATAAGCAGCATATGAATAAGTTTCAAGCCACATGAGGACATGAAGACAAAATAACCACTACTTCCCTACTAAGAAAACTGTATACTTGTTGAAATGCCTTGCAAGGAACTGCTGAAAAAAGCAGAGTTAAGAATCTGCATTCAGTTCCCCAAAGGCAGCAATTGGCTAAGATGACACTCACTGATTAAAATGGATTCTCTACTTTATGCATAGAGGAGCAACAGAAAGAGGAGATTAGGGTATAAGACTAATGGGGCAGAACAGCTAGACCTATGAAAAAACTGAGTTATCACCCCAAGGACCACCCCATAAACATGAAKAGTTTGGGCACATTAAAAAATCTGTGTCAAATAACACTTTATATTTGTGTAAAATGTACCATCAGTATTTTTGAAATAAAAAAAAATCTTCTTTTTCTTAGCAGAGTCTTTGGGGAGAAAAAAGAAATTACTCAGCATTAGAATATATAACAAGAAGAAATTAATGAAAACATTGACTCCATTAACAGCCATGCTGTTCTTGTAAATAAGAAGACTTGCACCAGAAAATCTCTCAAATATGGAAAACGTCAGATTAACAACYACCACCCCCTGAAAGAGAGCACCTAACTAATGAGGATAGATCTAATTTATGTCCACATTGACAGCTGTCTTAGATTCACGGATTCCTGATAACATTCTTTCAAACCAGTTTCCGTAGCAACTGCCACCCCATACTCCTTTCCCTAAGGCACAAAAYATCTAATAAAATAATAATAATAGCAACAATAACAACAACAATACTATCTACTTTCACAATATCTATCAGGGGAACAGGTTAGATTTCTGCTGAGAAACAAGGTTGTCTCTTACAGTGGCTATTCAATCTATTGCAAACACRTTATAATGTATTTTTATTATTTCTTCGTTTTATAAAATAGAAAACACAAATACACAACTCTCTAGAATCAGAGTGAACTGTCTTTTCATTCAAACCATTTGCCGCTAGTGGTAATGAATTTTAAGAAGGAAAGCAGAGAAACATATAAAAGAGAAAAAGGAAACACAGCAAGAAAAACCAAATAAGCTATAATTTTAACTTGTTGGTCAGGTTCTGTCCACTATGAATTGATTTAGGCAGTCTTCCTGACAGGTGTTGAAAGAACTGGGAAAACCTGTTAACTTTTCAAGTAAGTGATGCCCACTATCAAGATCAGTGACATCTATTCTTTCTTTGGCAGCAGTGATAAAGGAGTGTAGTATTTTCTGGCTCTCAGAAAATTCCAGAGAGTAGTAAAAACAGATTTTTGCTACAACTACTCCAACAGAGCATGAGAATTTAACCAAGTAGTGCATCTGATATAAAGCCTAGAAGAAATACAAGTGTATGATACCATAACAGTACCTTACATATCCTCTCCCTATTCCCTCATGGATTATACATGACTCATATGTGCTTCATGATGACTGTAAAACTGCTGAAAACCTATGCAATTATTMTTTCACAGAAGATTAAACAGATTTACCCATGTCTTACAATGTACCTATTAGTGGGCAGATACTCTTGACTTATTCTAGAATCTGGTGTTTTGATTATTGAACCCATGACAAAAAATATTTTCAAATATATTCTCAGGAAAACATGCAGACCAGTAGGATAGTGAAAATGAGAATAGGTATGTTTACTCAGAGTTCTATCAAAATTCAATAAACAACCTTCACACACTCCATATTTTCTAATACAWTAGACAATGTAATGACCCTAGCATTAGACAATGGGTTCAAATTTCTGATAAGCAGTGTAGTTTGCCTTGAAGCTGTAGACTCAGACATTTAGGATCACCATACCTTCAGTGTGTAAAAAGTCTACTAAGTGTGGAAGTGATCTCAGTGCTACAATGTACTGTTGTTTCAGCCAGCACTGCTCATACTCAATCCATTTGAACCAAAAGCAGGCTGAGTAGTTTTAGATCTCTGCAGACAGACTTAAGCATGGAAAACACCCACTCATATAGAGGTTTTCTGTTCTTATTAGCAAAGCATAAATGAAAAAAATGAAGCCTTGAAACAAATTTCAATTTCCTACAAATAAGGAAACCAACAGTGAAATGGTCTAAAAGGGGAAGGAAAGGAGCCCCACCACTTCCTGTCCCCAGAATCCRGGGATTTAACCGTCATTCTGTGAATGAAACGTATAAAAGAGAATTACTTTTCCATGCTTTCTGGAAAGAGTTTGCAGTTTGCTTTTGAGAGAGAAAAATGCATACACAGAGCAGTGTCCTCCACGCTTTTGATCAGTGACTCGGTCTTTAAATACCTGCAGTGAGGGAGACTCCACAACCTCTCTGGACAGCCTGTTCTAGTGACTAACCATATGCACAGTGAAAAAGCTCTTCATRTGAATCAGTTTCTGCYTGTTACCTCGTGTCCTATTGCTTGGCACCACTGAGAAGAGCCTGGATCCAACCTCTTGACACCCTCCCTTCAGGTACTGAGATATGTTGATGAGACTCACTCTTTTCTTCTTGAGGCTGAACAGGCACAGCTTCTTCAACTTTCCTCCTAAGAGAGATGCTCCRGTCCCTTAATCATCTTTGTARCGCTCCACTGGACCCRCTCCAGGAGCTCCACATCCCTCTTGTACTGAGAGCCCGAAACTCGACAAAGAACTCCAGCTGAGGGCTCACCAGGGCTGGGCAGAGGGGCAGGATCACMTCTCTTGACCTGCCGGCAATGCCCTTCCCAATGCACCCCAGGATACCTCTGGCCATCTTAATCAAACATGCCGATCCTAATCCCTTCCTACACCAACCTCTACTTCTTTGAAACACCACACATTTCAAACAGTACAGCAYGTGATGAAGAACCTTAAGTAATTTTCCAAACAGGCAACCCACMTAACACTAAGCCTAAAATGCAACATTGTAAATTCTCCACTTAATCAGGTGCAAAGAAGAAAATTAAAGAGAGACGGGATAAAGAATGGCAGTGAGGGGATTCTCCAGGGGAGCAAACTGGCAATTCCAGAACAGCCCCCCTCTATGCGAATGCCTGCACACTGTGACCATTTAAAAATTCAGAGGGTCAAATGTGCATGTACAGCCAACAAAGCAACATTAAACGAGCATTACATTGATCCTGTTCCTCAGGAAAGTGTGAGCATGTCTAAAGCAGAACACTTTGGCTGGCAGACCGACTGCATCAGTGTGTTACCTGCTTTGAGGGCACAGTTACATTTTGTTTCAACAGGATGCAACTGTGGGTTTGTGACACTCACTGCCCCTCCAGGAGAATAAATCTCGGCCAGACATCTCCAGCACAACCACCACTGGAGAGCAGTGGCTGCGGTGCTGAGCTTCTCTATATCCTATTCCTTCTCCATCACTGACAGCAGCACATAAGCATGATTACACACAAACACACACAATAAACATGAGCTGCACTTTAACCTGCACTTTTGTCTGTATTGGGGCTTCTCATGACATTGCAGATTTTTCCCCTGAGACTGCACTGGTTCACCATGTTACATCTGTGCAAACTTCGCACTGGTATCTGTGCAGTCTGAGCAAATTTTGAAGTTACAAATCCTCTCTTTTTCTCCCCAGTCTCTCTCCTCCAATTACTGTGAAAGAAAGAAGAGACTGAGATTACAAGAAACATGTTGTTTAAGAATTCACTTTCCAGACATTCTCCAGCCTTTCTMTACAAAACCATTAACAGTGCCTGGATGCTTGCCTATTCTTTCTCCACCACTGATTTATTATAAAACCTTGGATAAGTAATTTACATCCCTGTGGCTTCTGCCACCTTAAAAATGAAATACTAAAGCTTATATTAATACTAATATTAAAAGTTAATCTGCAATTCATAATAATATTTGTGATTATATTAAAACTAATACTTACACTTCTCTAATGAAAAATTACTTTTCTATTGTGAAGATATTTTAGTTAATAATTATTAAGACACAACAAAACTTTGCTCTAAAACAGACAATACTTGTAACAAGTGATAATATATCCCTCTTTTGTTATCTTTCTTGTGACTGAACATCTTATTTCCTTAAGATAAACTTCACAGTGCTTTTTTATAGCTCAGATACARTAAGAGAACAATAAAACTAACAATAGGCAGTAGTGCCATTTTACTACATTTAACACCAAATCAAAAATCTGTTCCAAAATCACTGTTATTTCTTCTTGCATATATTCATTATCTCAGTTGTCCCATCATCTATGGCACAAGTTTATTGCTTTTAAAGCAAGAAGGGCAGAAACAATGCCCCTGTGCTTTTCAGGACAGACACTGGATTTCATTTTAAAGCTCGTGCCGGAGGAAATGCAAGTGAGAGGGCGGACTGGTGGCTGTTCCATGTGCCATTTCAGCTAGAAAAGCTGCATGGCAGCTCTGAGCAGCTCYAGCTCGGCGTGGTGCATGTTCTCCTAATTGAGGGGAGCATCTMTCCAAGCTCCTGTGGCAGGCTGCCTAGCCGGGCGCCAGGTTTGCTCCTGGCAGGTGACAAAGCGCTCCCGCTCTCGGCTCCCCAGGCTGCGAGGGCACTGCTGCTCCCGAGCGCCGGGGGAAACAGGGGGAGCACCGAGGAGAGCAGGAGGAAGAGCAAAATTCCAGCTGCACTTGCTCACATAAGAGCTCCCTGTTAAACAGCCTTGGAAACAGCCACAGCATCAAGTTCAGAGGAAGCCTGCGCGGTGCCAAGTTGGCACCTGCTGGGGAGGAAAGGAAGCTGCTAGGGAAAAATAACTAGAAAGATAAAAGAGTGAGGAGTCGCTAGAAAGATGTTAAATATTTAAAAGAAGTATGAAAAATGGATATTAGGTGCTGCTTTTGCCCTAATACTACAGTTTGGTAGGAAAACCTAGGTTACATTAYAAAAAAGCTGAGAAAAACACAGCCAATAACATCTCAGGTATTTGTCTAGCTGAAGTAAGCAAGCTGGGCAAAGCACAAWTTTGTGGGCTGCTATGCAAGGCAGATGGAAGGTTAAATTTCCAGAAGCCACGCAAAGATGAACATGGTGTTCTCCACTTCATAAAAGAAAGTAATTTCCCTRGAAAATTTATCTTTTGGTATAGGTATACAACAGAATTAAAACTCTTCCTATTTATTAAAATGTTTTAGATGTCTTCCCTAGTGCCCTAAACCAATTTAAGCAGTGCAACTGCAATTTGCCTACCCAAAATTCACCAGTGATTACATGAGCGTAGAGTGCTTCTGGTGCTGCTGTCTCAGAGGTAACTCACATTACAAGAATTCTATCCCAACGGTTTTTACTCCACTAGCCAAAAGCTTTATATTTATAACATTAAAATTAAATACTCACATGCCACCACAGACACAAACACACAAAAGGTGCTTTAAGAAATGKTTTTCAGCAATTGAGCTAATTAAATACCACATACTTTTTAAATAATGTAAAACACACAACACAATTATCAAGACTTGCCACCTGTAACAAACCCATAGTAGGACAGAATAGGAGAAGAGGTCATACTAATGGGGTCAGGTGAGAATTGTTCCACTGTTGTGGAATAGCATCAAGCTATGYCTCTAAACTTTAGCAAACCCTGACAGAGCAAGCTGAAAAACATTTAAAGCTATCTTCTAAGTATTTCACTATCACCATAATTTAGCCAGTGGGTTCATTTTGCTAATTTGATCAGCAAGGTTTTTTAGCCAGCCTTGAAGCAAAAGAAACTTCTGATCTTTGRTGGCTACAGCCACAAAACACTGTTTTTAAGTAGAAAATAAAGCATGTTCTTTTTGGTCATTTTATTCTGCCCCACAAGATGTCTTCTCAATTATTTTGCTGGAGTTTCCTAAACACTTCCTCTGCTTGGGGGCTTATATCTGCTTGTTACCATTATAAACAAAATTGCTAATACAGATTAATGTTAAAAAAGTATCAACCTAGGGTAATAGAAAATTTCTCTGAGGAGTTATTTAAAAATGCTATTACTGTGCAGCCAAAACAAGCAATTTCACTTGCATAAAAGGACAGTAGAGAACAGAGGAAAGGAGAGGCTGGGAGCTATGAAAGGGACCAAACACAAAGGCATAGATATCAAGTAAGTGTCAGGTCAGCTTTGCCTGAGAACACAGAAATCAATCAACTAAGTATTGGCTGCTTTGAGAATTCAACTTCRTTTCCTCTTCACCTGAAAGATGTTTAACAGTGAACCAGGGATACACAGAAAAAGCACCTAATGAATCATAAGCTTAATCTAGTTAGGAAAAACTTTTGCCTAAGTGAAAAGAAAAAAGAACAACCACACAATTTTTCATTCAAAAAGGGTCTACATCTCTGCAGAAATTTAGGAAATATAAATAGACTAGTGAAATGGCTGCTGCTGAGATGGAGGAGCTGGTGGGAGACAAAGCACAARAGGAATTTGGTATTGTTCTCATCGCCCAAGCTATCCGGTAATTTCATAGCAACAGCAAAAACCCCTAGTTTGAAATGGTGGGAGGAAAGGGCCCTTACTTTTGTGGAAGTAGAGAAGGTGGGAAGAAAGGGACACTCCCTTCAGGATCTCAGAATTGCTTTGTAGGAAATGCACAATTCAAATTACTTACATTTGAGGGTCAAACTTGGTGCCATGCATAAGCACAGTGTTCATGAAAACCTTTCATTGCTTTCAATAATGAAAAAACCCAAAATTAATATATCTACTAAATTAAACTTGATGGGATTCMAAAAATGGGATCCAATCTGTTTTCAATTTTAATCATTCATTTCTCCTATTTTATTACACCAAAATGCAGAACAAGCTTAAAATGCATTAACTTAGTTAAACAAAACCTGATTTTATGATGCAAATGTCAGTCTTCACAGTTCACTAAGTTCTTTTACATGTTATATGACTTGCCTACAGTAGCTCAGCTGACAGGTTTTTTTATAGCTCTTTTTTCAGTATGTATCAGGGTCTCTGATTCTACCACCCACAGCCATGCTGATCCAAACATTATCTGAAGTTGTGCATGGTTGTTCCACAAGCAGCTCCTGTTCTGCAGGATGACACATGRTAACCTTCATATCTGGAGCAGCTCACAGGAGAAATCCCGCACAGCCCTTGTGGAGAGTGCATTTTATTCCACATACATGCATAGCAGGTACAGCCAAGTACCTGCATTCCAAGTAATTACATGCCAACAGCTCCACGTATTTATTTCCTATTTGGGAACTAAGGTACCATGAATTACATCACCTCCTSCTTCTCCTTACTAGCCAAGGTTAAAAAAAAAGCTTCATACGTAATTAATTTGCCTGGGTTTTCACTGGCTTAAAAAAAGCAAGCTAATGAATTAATCAATGTTAGGAATAAAATCTTTTTAAATTACTTGGAGAATGCATGTAAACAAGGAGGAAATGAATTATTCAAAGGTAGTGAGTCATATAAAGCAAATATTGTATTTTAGAGACATTGTCACAGGAACTGAGAGTCATAAAAACTTCAGGCAGAAACACAAATCCAGGTATTGGTAAGGGAACTGAAAAACTGCCCCATTAAAATGCTGATAATCCCTGTGAGAACATATTTAAAGTAGCTCCTAATTAAGAGAATTCCTCTACTTTCAGCTACACCAGAGCAGTTTAACCCTTTAACACAAAGACATCTTATTCAGTAACAGAAGTGTTCAATTCAATTATTTTTTCTTTTGCTGTAAGAAAAGCAGAGGGATTGAACTTTGCTACAACACAAGTAATAGGAGACTATACTAAATAATGTCAGCATGAAGCAAGACTCAATGCCGTAGCTGTGCCACAGTCCAGCATAAGCAAACAGCAATGAATTATCTTAAAATACACCACACAAATAAACAATTTCTTTAAAGAGGCAGTTCATGAAAACCAGGGATGTCTGTTGTCCATTTTGGATATCAGCCAAGAAGATCAAATAACCATAGGCCACATGAAACAAAGAGTAACATCTTGTGGCCAAGCCATGCATGCAAGTATAAGGTAAATGGCCAATAATGATATGTACAGTTGTGAAATGGAAAAGCAAGACATGCATAAGCAACAAGAGAGGAAAGAAGCTCCCTGCRTTGTGCTTCTGGGAAAGGATTCCCTTTTTCCTCTCCCACACTAGGTGGTCACAGTTTTACTTTTTCTTGCTCAMGTCCCCTCAGAAAAGCTGTGTAAATGATAAAGTATTACTAATAATTCAAAAATAATTATGATATTCTACACATTAGATTAAACTGTAAATGAATGCCACGAGTAAATAGCTTTTTCTAATTGAAGAAAAGCATGTAATGAATTCTTTTGCTAGAATTCAAAGACTTAGGTTGAAGAAAAATCTTTCAGTTTGAAGTTCTCTCCTGACCTATTTATTCATTCTGAGTTTGCAGCTTTAGAAAATTATCTSTAACAATYACYTCCATCCAAACTCTGTGGAGTGGARCTATCTGTCACTACATGCAACTAAAGACRGAGTACAGATGGGCAATAACTTCATTATGATGGGGAATAAATATTAAGTAAATTCCATGRTAGCATCATTAAATAAACTTACAAGTATTTTAAACCTGAGCACAGAGAGAAAATAAAAATTATATGACTTCCAAGAAAACACAAGCTTCCATTACGTCTTCCCATTTGAGTGGCCTTTTCTTGAGCGCAAAGAGCACGGGCGCCATCAACACTTGCAATGAAGCAAACCAGGAATGCCTGTTACCAGATGAAACTTCCTATCGGGAAGTTTCTCATCTCAAAAATCAGTTAAGAATTTCAAATAGCTATAATACACGTTTAGCACTTTTAAYAATACAAAATTATACAAATATTATGTTTGGTTAACATGGTGACAAGATTACTTGTTGTCAAATCTGACATTCTTGGTATAGTAATGCCCTAAATTACCCAGGAAGTCTAACTGACAAAAACAAACAAACATAAACCAAAACACACACAAAAAAACTCCACCAAACCTCAAAGCAGATTAAAAGTAACAAAATCCAAACATTTAACAAAATCCAACATTTCATATTAGGTTTTCATTTTCCTTCAAAATTATCATTTACATGCGTACATACGCAGTGTTTAAGAATGCCAGGACAAGAATTTTTGGATCAAAACAAAGGTTTTCCCATTTCCAWGTAACACCACCTGTGTCCCCCTGATTCTGAACAGTATGGAGTTTACCTGAGTCTCTCTAATGGCCTATCATTTGTTTCCCTCTGCTGGCCATCCTGCCTTTGAGCTGTTATTCCTAAAATTTGGCAAAGTGGTTCATCCAAAGATTTACCTGGCACACAATTCTGGATTTCAGTCAGACAGTCTATTCCATGCACATATTCCTTTAAGAAGTCATAGCAGTTTAGAGAAAACAAATCAGCAAATCAACCCAATTGATTCAAATGCAATTAAATTTAAATATAATGAATCAGGTCTACTGTAAATTGCTTTTACTTTTTTTTAACGGATAAAGAAGGAAAGGATGTTTACTAAGTTTTTTCTAGCATGTATGGAAACAACACATCAAGTCTTTTACTAAAGCTTTCAGCTAGAAAAGCTCAGCAGCAATTCAACACCTTAGAATTTTCAATTAATATTTGTGGAGSCATAGATATTATAATAGGAATTTTGTGCAGCATTTGACACTCAAGTATGCTAGAATCAAAGCCGTATCCCTTCCAAAATATATATTTTTGTCAAAACACATATTTTGGTCAAAATACTTRTGATCAGACTTACAGAAGTGAGAGGATAAACTGAAGAACATGCAGACATCCACATTAGTTGAAGGGCTGCCTAGATTTTTGCACACTTTTTTACTCCTGGTGCATACAGGAACTTTAGCGTTCCTTGGTAGATCTTTAATGCATACAATTGGATACTTTTTTGGGAGCAGAGTGGAGRCTAGCTGCAGCTCTTCACCTCAATAGTGTCATTGGAAAGCATCTCCATCTTCAACATGGAAAAGCCAATCAATTATATTTAAATACCAAGAAATGATCTGTAATATTGTCATCGATACTGAAATTTTGAAGCTGTTAGTTTTAATTTTTCCAAATCACTCTAAGCAGCCTAAATATCTTATCATGAAAGAAATAGATTTAAAAGTGCATACAAAAATTATATTCTAATATATATCTAGTAGCTAGAAATCTCCTCAAAATGCAGGAAGTTGCATCAGTGATGCACTACTAGAAAAGCATGAGAGTGGATAATATTATGAATGTTGCAGTGATACAAAAAGCCCAGACTTTTTCAAGCTACATCTACTACTGAGCAACCTGTCATGTTTAAAGGAGTTTTCCTTCTGCTGTGGCTAACTGAAATTACCAGTTTTCTTACACTGGTAACAGCATTATGACAGAAGATAATGCACAAGCTGAAAGTGAACTGTATTTCTGCAGAACTGTAGCWATTCATTTCAACACGGAGTTCAATAAAATAAGCAAAGTAGTAGTAGAAATGCAAGATTTATCAGGATTGTATATAACCTTTTAACATTTTTCATATTTCCCTTAAATGATTTTACTCTAGATATTCATCAATCACACTTAACAGAAACAGCAAAGAAATGTCAGACATTTGCGCAGGAAAAACACACTGTGCTTCTGAAGAACTTCAAACAATGCCTCTGGGATGTGCCCACCAAACAGAGTCCATCACCAGCTTTCTGTTTTGACTACTTTTTATCCCTTTATCTTGAGCACTACTCTTTAGGGCCTTTCTCAGTTTGCTAATGACGYGTACTGGCTGCAGGTAGCACAGGTAGTGGGAAACATCGAGGTCAGACAGTTCCTTCTATGCCATCACCTAATGTGTACTAAACAGAGCTTGAGTGGAACTGAAAATTCCTAATCRCTGATATTCAGTTTGTAAACATATTCATTGCAGACAAAATGAGCTCTTGCGACTAAGGAGTCTGTAATAAAGTGAGCTCTTATGAGCTCATTTGCTGTATATTCTGAGTTCTGCTGATATACCGCCTCTTTCCTTAAAAGGCATCGTGACTAAACCAAGTGTTATATGCATATTTACGCCACAGAACTAGAGGTCAGCTGAAACGTAGTTCCATCATCAATATCTGAAGCATAGGCTAGAGAATTTTAYGTGGCAATGTTTCACTGTATTATCTCATAGCCACCACAAAAGGGACAACACAGATATTTCTTAAAAAAAAAATTTATCTCCCAAGAAAGCTCATGCCCAAATAGTGAAAAGTAAGTGCTGGAAGAAAGCAATCTGACAGCCAGTGCCTCTGTGTAGCAAATATGCCAGTGCACTTGAGACACTACTGTGAAAATCTTTGTGACATTTATAAGGAAGGTTTCTAAATACACACTGAAAAACATCTAGCTGTTGTTTATCTGCCAATTTATTAGATGTGCTCATTAGTAGCAAGCTATCATAACTTAAACCATCCAAAATAGCTCACTTAAAAACATTTCCCACAATCCACTAAATATTCTGCATCAGTATGTACCCATGAATGTTATATTACAGACAGAACACCATTTCTGTCTAAAGGATGGTTTATAATTCATAAAGACTGCCATAAGATTTCTCTACCGAAAGATTACAAACAATTTTTAAAGTAATGAGAGAATTATATAAGTACAGAATTATGTTTCAACTGTGTCTGAAAATGTTGACAAAGGACAAAGGAAGAGACTCAGGAGCCTGTAAAAACACAGAAAACAAAACAAGGCATAGAGGAGAACAAGAATATTCATTTGCAGAAGGCACAAGCMTCTTAAAATAGCTTAAACGCTTTGGGCATAAAACCCGAGCTGAACTTGTTTGGCCAGGCTAAAGGGAAGCTGAGCAGCCTACAACTATTTGAATGGGAGTTAAAATTTATGTCAGAGATGCTTCACCCCATACTGCATAATGCTACAACTATAACCTGTTGGCACTGCTCTCAACTGGAAGGTTCTGATCAGACAAAAGTTAATCAGGAGGGTGGGGCAGCTGAGGGACAGCTGATAAAACCTCCACCCTAAGATTTCCATCAAGGAAATAGCACTGATTTAGAAAAGTTTGAGAGAGAGCCCTTTWAAACCAAGTTTTAACAATCTACAAAACTCAAGAAGGAATGGCAGAGAGTAAATATAACTGATGTATATATGTGCAAAATACAAATTTAAAACTGTAAAAATGTTATTTCCACATACCAATAATGTGACAAATTATAGAAAGGTTTACAATACGTCTAATAGATACTTGCTCTTGTAAGCAAAATTGTCAGAAATGCTTAAAATTAATAAAATCWGTGTTCTTGAACAAGTCTCTAGTGTCTGTACTTGATTTACTGACATCCAGGAAAAAAATTAGTTTCAAGAAAACAAAACCCCTTTTGGAGTCTCTGCTTAACCAGACATATGAAACTAAATAATTCTATCCAATTTCCACAACTATCTTCTTTCTCCTCTGACACTAAAATGCCAATCTAAAGAACTTCTAAAAAAATCTAAAGCATGAACTGAAGAAAGCTATGAAATATATGATAAAAATGTTCCTTCTCATCAGAAACAAAATRGAGGTAGGAAAACAACAGTGAAAATATTCTAATTTTAAAGGACACCATAAAATATTTGCTGTTACAAATAATATGAATGGCCTAACATCTGTATGGACCCTAGGACAGTTGATTTCATTGGGTTTAATGACCCATTACACACAGTAGACCAGAGCTTTGTTCTATGCAATCAGTTCTAATAGAAAGAAGCATTCTATCTATCATYTAGTGCTCAGAACCTGTTTGATGTGGACTTTCCAAAGCTCATTCTTAAAATTCAGCTTTGCATACTAAGTATCCTTCATGACACATACCTAGTTCCAGAACATATGGCAATTGAACAGGAATCTGTAAGATCACTAAGACAAAATAATTTATTTAGGAGAGATGCTAAAAAACTGTTCAAAGATGAGCTTTACCTGGGCCACCATTATGATGTGTACAAAAAAATAATAGAAAATTAGTGCTTTGGGCTAGCTTAAGTCAAGTGTTTATTCCCTGATGCAAACTTTTCAGAAGAAACAAAAGCACTTTTCAAGACTGTGAACTTAAATTCTATAAATTGCARCAATCAAAACTGGCATTTGCACACTTGGCAATTTGAAAACTACATTTTGGATACTAAACACACATCTGTTTTTTTTTAAATGAAATTCCATTACAATTTTACTCACACGTTTACCCCTCGTAAAGGCATTAAGTTTTTAAGTGGGTTCTTTCAGAGAGRTGTTTACACTCACATAATGGATTCTAATGTACAAAGTGCATCTTTTAGACTAGGCAGAAATACCAAAGCTGTTTTAGTGTAATTTTGGCTCATGTGACAACACATGCACTGAGAGGCTGGTTCCACAGGACGTTGTCCCACTGGCACCTCAGTGCTGTGCCTGGAGCTCCGTTCTGTGCCCTGAACCAACTGCACTACTGAGGTGTGACCTTGGCTCATTCTTGCTGAAAATGTTATTTTGAGATGTGAGGACATGCATAYGCCAAGGCCACAAAAGACTTGAAAAAGTCAAAGCAAAGATGATAGAAGATGGCCTGTTTCAAGGAAAAATAAAGGCTGGCTTCCTCATATCCCTGAGGGCTGCTGAGCAGAAAAGGCTTATCAGCTGACCCATCAGACTCAGTAAATCTAATAATGCTGCCTATTGATTGTTCCTATTAACCAATACATATTTGCTGACATTTTATACATCTTATCCCTTTCCTGGTAGTAACAGGGATATTACCAAGACTGATGTGAACAGGAAGGKGGTTACAGCAGGATACACTGACATTTCAAAGGACAAATATGAGCTGCAATTGCTTGTTGCCCTCCAGAGCACATACATGTGGACTAAYCTCAGGGCAAAATAGCTTTACAAAATTATTTTATTAGGCATCAAAACAAAAGACTCTTGTCAGAGAATATAAAAAAATATATATATATAAAATTAATGGTAGGAAAATTATATAAACTGATTTAAATCATCAAATAGTTAAATGATCAAGTCCTTGAGTTCAAAGCATGACATTTCTTACTGTGTATTTTCTCACTTAAAGTGTGATTAACAGGATTTGAGCATTTCACCTGTAAAAGACAGAGGACATGTCCTCACTCTCAGTATTTATGCACAGAATAATGACTGCAATACYTGAGTGCACGTACACAAAATCAGAAAAGCCATCACATTTTGAGTGAAATTCAGATACAATTAAGGCATAAATGTAAGGTCTTAGTATGARTAGCTTTACACTCAGAATCATTAATATCCAATTGCAGATGTAGCTGATAATTCACATTTCATACAGCAGTATGAGGAGGSATTTGGTACAAAGAGGAAAGAAATGGACCATAGGTAAGGAGGCCAGAGGTCTGCATCAGCGCTCCAGCTCTCTGCACATTTGCAGGCAACAGTCCAAAACAACTTTTTCACAAGGGTTTCAGAAGCTCCCAGTACTTAAACTTTATCTCAAGCAAACCTCCTTTTTGGGCCACACAGRAAGCCAGTTTCCAACTGATCAGAGACAAGTATATTATGTTTTAAGTACTGGTTGCACAAAACGGTGACATTGCCCATTTTGCACTCTTTCCACCAAAGCCTAGATGCTCGTTCACAGGTATCCTACACTAGTCTAATGATGATTAAAGACATCTTATTTACCTCTGATACTTCAATTAATACAAATTCTTTTTTTATTTAATGCAAATTCTTTACCATCGACTCTCTAACTCAGAAATCTAAGAATAATATAGGAATATCAATTAGACCTTAAAACATGAATAGAGTTGATTATTCCTTCCACAGGTCAGCTCATGACGTAAGAAATATAGAACTATCAGAAGTAACTAAGAGCTGTATAAGCATACAACAAAGAAAACATTCACTGAGTGCTTATAGCTTTTGGAGAACATGCTGAGAATGTTTAAGTGTAGTTCTTTAAATCCATACACTAAGTCAGTACAGCTGCTGCTTCTCAGATGCAGTAATCATAAGCAACTGCTTTTGTAGGATTTTCAAACCCAAAAAACCTACTTTGTACTCTTGTTTTGTTTTTTTTTTTTAATTTAATGCCAACATCCTCAACTTACAGATGCTAATTCCGTCTTTGACTTCTCTCAGCTGAACTATGGCTTAGATAGGAGGGAGAAAAATAAAGTGTCTGACTCCTGGAAATTGAACAGTTTTGCATGCAAGCTGACTTGCACCTTAGATAGCCTTGGAYTGATTAATCAACTGTTAAGCAGGAGTTCAGGTATCATGTCCTTGAATTTATATGCAGTGAACCATTCATCTGTGGAAATTAAAGGTTAGGGATAATGGTTCTATTCAGGCACAATGGTTATATCTAGAAAAAGGAAAAAGCTAAATTCCCCAGAAGTACTTCTTACTGTACTAGAAGTATAATTGCTGAATAGAGCTGGGGACAGAAAAGAAAAAAAAAAATTCCATATTCTGCTGTTAGAAACAGGCAAATTGTTGCCTACTAAACATGAAACCTGCCGCACTCTGAACCCAAAATGAACATTTTATGAAGTATCATTCATTGGATTAATAAATCATCTATAAGCATGTGTTTATCCCACATTWTTAAAACTGTAAAAACAACCATGTGAGACAAAAAAATAAAATGCTGAAAAGAAAGAATGGACATTTTTTAAGGACAGGTTTAAATGGATTAGATGGGCATTCTGAAAAGGCAAGACATTGTGAATAGTCATTCCAGTCTTGCATTTCTGCTATCAGGCTTACTTTAATTTTCATACCTGCTCTTCTTCTACAGACACTTTCCTTATTTACAAATTCATAGATTCAGCCCATACTATTTTTCTGTGCAAAAGTAGCTATGTATTACAAAATGCCATGTTAAAAGTTGTTTGTTGTAATATCCCATTACCAGTATTAAGACCTGAAATAAGAGCCTACCTTTAAAATTCAAAAAGCAACATGAAGATCATATTTAAACACACCCGAAGTACAAAAAAGCTGGTACCTATCACACCAGGAATATACTAAAGTTCTTTATCAACTTAAGAAAATTCTGCCTATTTTTGAAAACAGGGATATTTTCCTTTCTCATTGAAATTGAGAATTTACATGTGGCTGACATCAGGGAGCTTTTTTCCTCACAACACAAGCAATACATTGTCTAAGAACAAATTTCATAGTCTGCACATTCAAACCAATCACTTTTGTCAGCAGCAATAGTGATGTGTACTAAATTACCTGGCAGATAGAGCCAGGAATCAGTGCTGAACATTAAATTGCAAACATCACTGACAATGGGAGTTTGAAAGGGTAAAATGAGCATTTATTTCTGTGAAATGGAAGAGACAGCAAACAGTAATTTCTGTCTGATGCAGGACCAGGGTGTGAGATGACACCAGCTGTGGCATTCAAACACCGCAAAGAAAACAAGCAGAAGATGCTGATGCCCCACTCCACACTCCATGGCCGTGCCCAGCCATGCTGAAGCAGAATTTGACTCCAGTTTGCCTCACCAACCCTGGCCAGTCCCATGGAGCTGCCCGATGTCCCAGGGCTGGGGCTGCCCCCAGCAGTGCCCCAGGTCCCAATCCCTGGACAGGGAGGCCCCACAGACCACACAATTTCAGCATAAGAGAAACTCTGGTGATACGACTGATACTCAGATACACTAGAAATCTCACAACTAAATCTTTAATTAGGAATATTAAAAAGTCCCTCCAAAGTTTAATTCAAATATAGGCTTTTTGGAGAAATTTTCCTCAAGTAGAAAAGGACTTTTATTAAAATTATTTTCAGTTTTTTTCTCACCAAGTGCCCTTGAAACATCAGGTGCCTTCATCACCTATTACTCTGCTGAAAAACAAAATAAACAGAAGAAAAYCAGAAGTCCATTAGCCTTAAGTAGCTCATAAGGATGTTTTTCTTTCACATTAATAAATTTAATTAGTGCTGCAGGTGGCAGAGCTCCTTTACTCTTCCTTTTTAAWAGTTGCCCAACTGCAGTACAAATCACACCCTTTAAGCAGTGTTCTACTCTTCAGAAAAGACAGACCTATGGTCCAAGGTAGTAACAGAAAAAATGGGTCAAGCCACAGACAGTGTAAGTAAAGTCAACCTATGCAATTRTAATGTACAAAAACTCTGGAGTCAAATGTAGTACTCATCAGATATTTTGGCAATGCTGTGCTGCATTTTCCTGCTTTACGGTTGAAAGTTACTGAAAGTTAAGAGCATTATTAGAAAAGTAAAAAAGGGCCTCTTTTGGCACAGCAATCTGTGTTTCATATCAGCATGAAAAGTCATGAAAGTTTATTTGTTTTCTTCCAAGCAGCTGCATTCACTGCAGAAACATTAACCAAGCTTATTCTATCCACAGAGGAAAAAAAAAAAAAAACAAAAACCTAAACTGTCTACAGTAGGACTGCTTACACTTGTATTGACACTGTGTGGCACCTTTTATTCCTCCCATGAAAGCATTTCATACAGAACCTCCCTAGATGATTTATATTGTTATTGATTCTAATTATAGATTAAAAAAAATTAGTTCTGTATTCACAACTCATAAGGAAAGTACCTCTCTGAATTTTAGCCAGAACACATCTGGAGATTTTTTAACCAGATATAACACGGGCCTAAACTTGCTCTCAAAAGCCACTGCAAATGCCTTGTGCTGGGTTATACATGAAAGTCAGCCTAGAAATACACTCATGCTCCCCTCTGCTGTGCCACATGAACACATAATTTAAACATTCTTAGAAAAGCTGCAGTACCTTTGAAGAGAAGAGATAATTTTCTAAAGTTTGGGCAATAGATACATATTTTACACTACATTAAAAATAATCTAAGTAGGAAGTGGACCTACCACCCTCAATCCTACTTGCAAATCCTTGGCCAGTCAAAGAATAGAAACTCTAAATGAGGACAAAAAGTACTACAGGATTTTAAGCAGAAAAGGCTTTAATAGGACTGAACAACTGACTATTGCAAAGAACACAGACGAACATATCTGCAYAAGACAGCCCTGTGGCAAGACAGAGATCTAGATTTATATTTTATCAAATTTGGAATAAACAGTAGGGTTGTTTGGGTTTTTGTTTGCATACAAATATACATATACATGAATATGTAWGTATGTATGTATGTGCGCATTTATAAAGTTAATGTAACAAATTAGGCCAAAGACCAAAACCCATACAAGACCCTCCCAAAAGCCATAAATCCACTTCTAATTTCACTSTTTAACTTTTGTATTTCTATTGCACACATCTCTTGACTACTACATGAAAACCAAGTTTGGGCTTCCTGAATYTACAATGCTGTGATTGCCTTCTTTGTTTGATCAGAATTGATTTTACCATTAAGTTGTTTTTTTTTTCTCCATTCCTTACTGACAAGAACATAAGAACATAAAAATAAATGACAAAAAGTCTTAAGCATGACAAAAGGCCCTGAAACATCTGTCATTAGTAAATTGATTCCTCTATAGTTATTCCCTGCCTGGCTTGGATAAAGTCCTTCCAACCCAATCCATTCTATGACTCTATAACGAAAAATATTTGCTCTTATAGTTGATATTGCAGGCATTTCCAATAATGTCTCACAGTCTGAGCAACGCTGCAGCTAGATCCACAGATAATGCCATTTTTAACCAACAGATTGGTCAGCCCAGGAGTTTAAATTACAAGATGCCCAAAAAGACCTGGTCTGAATGCTCACTATACTTTCATGTGTGTATGGAACATATTYCCAGTCAATATGCTCCCAACTTTGTACTAATTTCACCTCAGTCAGTTCCTGATATTAATATRCTGACAATATATCAAGTAATCTCCATTTTACTGTCTTCCAAGAACTCATCCAATGTACAACTGAACTTCATTATATTATTAAAAGATCATAAACCAGACAAAGGTGACCCCAAAGGAGATCAATGAGCCAACTTGACAGTGACCATGCAGAGTGTTTGCCTTGGAATGGAAATGAAGATGCTGGAAATTCATGGAATACTGGTAATTTTTTCATATTTTAAAGATGCCTCTTTTCATGTAAGTCAAGTGAGAATTTTGAACAGTCCTAAGGCCTCTGTCTTCCAGACTGAAAATAYCTGCAGGATTGTTTCCCCCTTACAGATCATTAGTTATGTGATAGTAGAAAACACTCAAGAAGCACCCACAGATAAAACCTGACTCAACTCTCTGCAGATTTGGGTAGCAATAGCTACCACAACTTATTTGCCAGATAAGTTATTAACGTTTTGCAGACTCTTTTTTTTCTGCCTAATAAACACATGTGTTAAATCCAGAATATTTGAAGGCTACAAATTAGYGTAATACAAAACAAGGAGAAAAGTTCCACTTTTCAATAGCATTTGAATATAGTTTGAGAACTCTTTTTTGAGACAGATCTTGTTCAAAAAACGCATAGCCCAGCTAAGTATGAAGGGGCTAGTGGCAAAAATGTACATTACACTGCCAAAGACCTGTGCCTTCTCAGAATAAGCCAGTTTGTCTTCAAGTGAACTCAGAAAAGGAACAAAAAATTTGTGAATAGGTTTTCAAAAAAGAACAAAAATAAAACAAAAAAAAAAAAACCACAAAAAACCACATCAATAATAAAAAGCTTCAACGTGATACAGTGATTTGAATATGATAGGTTTTTTTTTTTCAGTCTGCAAATAACAAAGGGTTACCTTAAGACCAAAGACATGTAAACCCACTGTTCTTCAGTATATTATCTGGACACAGCATATATGGCTCAATAAAGTAATACTCAATATAAATATAATACTCTAGTTGAACAAATTAAGCAGTTAAAAAAATTCAATCACTGAGATGGAGAGGAAAAAATCTATTCAATGCTACTATTTCTGATTTGTTAATGGTTAGGTCATGGTTGACTTWGCGAAACTGGATTTTAGAAGCATTCACAAGATCAATATAAAAGACAATATAAAAATAGCTTTTTCTCATACAGTTGTGTATGCTCATCTTATCAGTTCACATCATGTAGAAATGCTGAATGCTGTTTGTTTTTTAAATGTTTTCTTTATTATATATTAAAAGAGAAACCAACATTATCAACGTAGCTTTCATACAGCTATGGGATCTCCACACATTTTTAATGTAAGCTATTCATCACCACTTTTATACTTAGGCAAAACGCTCCAAGAAACTAATAAAAGCAAAAACACATTATCACATATCTTGAACTGACATTTCTTAATGATGATCTGCTGTATAAAGAGAAAAAAAAACAGGGAGAGAGATCAAAGTGACAATACCAAGATGGTTCTCAAAGAGCAACGGCCATACAAAACTGGTTTCATTTGTTAATATTTCTTCTTTAGCTTTCCTTCTATTGACTAACCAGCAGAACCAGGTTTTTAGAAATGCACAATTGTGATAAATCAACTTGGCACCAAGTTTTAAGCTTCAGGGTGCACTAGGCAGAGCACAGTGAGTCACTGCWGTAAAGCAAAAGCAGAGAAAAAATTGTAAAATGGAACCAGAGCTCAGACAAAAAAGACAGAATAAGGATAAGAGTGYGAATGCATTATAATTATATAATTTCTACACAAGATATGTAACTTGGTCTTGATTGTACTCTTGCACTTGGTTGAATTCTTCCAGATATAGCCATAAGAAAAACACAACTTTGGGAAATGGTGCAATTTATTGCCAGAGAGGCACTATTGGAACAAAATAAGAGATCAAAATTAGAGCATTGTATGTRCAAATATTCTCTCAGGTTTTATATACTGGTCTAGGAATAAACCAAAAGGCCTCCTTAAAGTGTTAAAACTTAAACCTCCAGTGATGCTGAGTGGTATAGATTTGAATAAAGTGAATGTAGACTGCCTCTTTTAAGTCATYAAGTCTTAAGAAGAAATTGAATAGTAAATTTCTGCTAGTATCACACACACYGTCCTCTCTGATTCACTATTTTCATTCATCTCACTGCTTTCAAACTTATAAAGATGCAGAAAAAATATAAATATTCATGCCACATATGAAAACAAACCATGCAGCTTTCCTCCTTAGTTAGAAAAGTATCCAATGTGAAATAGTGCTACAGAGGAGTTCTGAAGATGATACACTTGACGTGTCAGTGAAAGCCAAAATAACAAATGGTGCATTTAAATCCTGGAAATGAACTCCATGACTTGTACAGAAACAAAATAGGATAAAACCACTTCAACACATACCCCAAAAATGCTTACACTTGGGAGAGGTAAATAACATTACTAATCTTAGCAGCTGCTAAATACTTCACAAGATCAGAYCTCTGAAGTTACAAATTCATATATTGTAAGGTAGTCTGAGATATGTACATAATTCTCTGTAAAATAACCACAAACAATGTCAAGAACTCTGGCTATTTTTCTTAACTACCATCAAGCTCTGATAAATTTGACAACTGATAAATATCTGACTTTAGGAAACTTCATTAAAAGGCCTGTAATACTAGAGGGGAAAGTATCATAGAAACTTAAAGATGTATCTTGTCATCAGAGGTCTCACTTATACAGATCCTTGAAATGAAAATACAGGAGAAATATAGTGATCAAAATTCAGTGTTTACATGCTAACCCTTTGTTAGATTTTTTTTTTTTAATATGGCAAGAAAAAAATATTTAAACTTGTTTAAATGAAACAGTCTAGATATTTTACACAAAGATATTACACAGCTTTGGCAAATTCACCACCAAGCTTGTTAGAAAAGGAATCAAACCCAAACCCATTTGATGCAAGAAKGTTGCATCAAATGCATAAAATCAAAGAAGTGTTCTGAGTAGTTAGGCTTGATTAAATGTATTCAGACTCAATGTACAGTCTTTAAAGTCAGACACAAAAATATCTAGTAAACAAATTACATGAAAAGCAGACTTGTGACTGGCTTATTAAAATAGTCTAAAAAACATCCTTGACACTTTATCAAACAATCGCCTTCACTGAGAAACATATATAAAACCTCAAATGTATTACAAGGCAAACCATTTCTTAAAATCTTATACAGTAAGGGGTATTGTGTCTAATGATACATTACACATTAGGCCTGCTCCCAGTAAAGAAGTATTTAGAAGAAATCAGGATTTTSGAAGTGAAAACTCAGATTAAGCTTTCTGGCTTCCTTATATGATCTCCCATCACTACGACATCAGGTAAAAGCCACTTGGAAATCTTTCCAAAATTAACATTCAAATGTTTATTTCATTCTTTAGTTTAAAACACTGCTAAAATAAGCRCATGCAACAAACAGAGAGATTGGTTTTGCTGACGCTTTACTTTTGTTTCTTCATCACACAAAAATATCTCGCCCTTCCCTTTYACATCCAATGAGACATCCACCGTTTCTCTTCCCCTCCACTCAGTTTCATTGCTCAACAGATCATTCTTCAACCCCTTTCTCATAYCACGTACATGATTTTCAGGCTTCTTCCTTTTTGCAACTACTGTTCCAAGCCYTTAGCTGGTACCTTAAGGGCTCAGCTATTTTGTAATTGAAATAACTCTGTGGTAAGAAATATTTTTAGAATTAAAACCAAAACAGGCTTTAAATTTAAAGGCAGAGTTTCTCATACTAGGATATATTATCCTGCTTTACAGAAACACATGTGAGGTCTTGTGGGGTCTTTCCATTAGGCTAAGCGTGTACAAGTGTGACTCCATTCCCTCAGTGGGATATATGCATATGATATATATATATATATATATATCATATCACATATTATTTGCTGGTATATAGGATCAGCATTTGGTACAACAGTCCACTCTGCAAAACTGATTTTCTCATCTGTATCAAAATTTCCTGCATTTCTTCTCCTAATTTAATATAAAGATAGAATGTGTGCGCAGGTGTATAAATATATATATGTATGTGATACATGCCTATTTAGGAAGTGAGCAGACTTTGACCTCCTTGGCTCTGTCACGCAGACTCACTGTTTTTAAGCTCACTGTCTCACAGTCAGCAGAGACAAGTCAAATTGATTACATTACTGGGACTCAAGCATTTCTACCTGCATGCTCTGTTACTCCTCGGTTATATTACCTACCTTCTGCATGAATTACACACGTGGTATTTATAAACCTCTTGTTTTGCTTTCCCCAGATAAAATAAAAGCAAACCTGTGGGTTTTTTTTTTTTTTGTTTTTTGTTTTTTTTACTGTACAATACCAAATCAATTCCTTTTCCAGGACCTGCAAAGTGATTTTGCTAAGGACCCCTAGGAAGGAACAACAAGCCATCACTGTGCCTTCTAGTGTTGATACACCATCTTTACAAGCAACACAAGGAATGAAATCTACCTTTTCAGCCTAGAGSAGACTGAGGAGAGATCACATTGTGGTTCTAAACATCCTCACAAGGGGAAGCAGAGGGGCAGACATTGATCTTTTCAGTTTTGTGACCAGTGAAGGGGCTTAAGGAAATGGCATGAAGTTYAGGTTGGCTATMAGGAACAGGTTCTTCACCCAGAGKKTGGTTGGGCMCCRCAACAGGCTCCCCAAAGTGTCACAGCACCAAGCCTGAGTTCAAGAAGCATTTGGGCAATGCTCCCAGGCRCACAGGGTGGTTCTTGGGAATRKCCTGGGCAGAGCCAGGACCTGGACTCACCCTGATGAATCCCTTCTAAGTTAGCACATTCTATGATCCTAGGATTTTAAGATGGGAAAACAGTACAGGCTCTCACACAAGAATGGAACATCTGAGAAAGTGGTAAGGACTACCAACAAGTTTACTTGTGGTTYAGGCATAAGTGCAGCATTTGAATATTCCTGCAATGAGTGTTCAGTGAGTTTATATTTCTGAAATACCTATCATAGCATCTTCTCAGTAAAGCAAAAACAACTGAAAATGCAAAGTGCCTCAGAATTATTAYTAGAATCCAATATAATTTCAATTAAAATCCATTTATAATACCCAGATTATATGACAAGTTCTTTAAATCTTTGAKTTATCCTCCTGATCCTGGGGAGTTTAAAGACTCAGTGAATCTTTTAGCTTTGTCATCATTTTATTTAGATTAATAGCTGCATTTATTTTGGTTTTAGTACAAGGTGTTACTGAGAAGAAAAAAAAAAAAGAAAAAAAAAGAAAAACAAGGACAGGGACACCTATTGCAGGAATTTCTCATTTGTGCCAAACGAGGAAAAGTCCATAGTATTCCTGCTCAATTTCCCCTCCCACAAAYGCGATATACCTATAGGCACCGACTCATAAATTGCCAGCTGCCCAATTTAAATCTGCCTTGCCTCAGAGTCAGCAAGGAGGAAGCAAGARAAGGACAGAAGTTATACACTCGCCGGTAGCAGCCTGCTGCCCATCCAGATCATACAAGATGTGCTTCAGGGAAGGTCAGACAGACCTCAGGTATTCAGATCCATTATATTTCACATCACCAATAGCTCAGTCAAGGGGTCATCYTTCCCCTACACTAGAGCAATCTTGGTGGTGTGCACTGAAAAAGAGATTGAATTCCAGCACCAAGTAAAGTTATAAGCCTAAAAGTCAGTATTTATGGTCCTATCACCATAGACTGCTTTCTCACTTTGGACGAGTCAGGACAAATTTATTTGTYCAGTCAATGAACAATTTGAGACAGATATTTCTCCTTCCATATGTGGCAGCATAACTTTGTGCTGCAAAAAGACACAGATTTTTCTAAATTACMCAAGATAGTTTAATAACAMAAATTAGACTAGATTAATACTCCAKCCAGCAATCAGATCACTTGTTTAAAAAAGTCACATGAGCCCACCTTCGGTGTAGTGGAAAAACAATGAAAYACTGCATGATGAAAAAGAACACAAACAAATAAAAACACACAAAACCTCAAAACACCCATCCACCCACAAAGAAGGTATGTTCATATTGGAATGATTAAGTTCAGACTCAAAGAAAAACTAACACATTCTGTCACTTTTGATATCAATACTTTTTTTGTTACACGTAATATATTGTCAAATACCTCTGCTGTTAATCATATGAATGCTATTTCCTAAAACACCTCTCCTCCGCCTTTTTTAATGGTAGAAGCTACAGTGTTCCATTTTTCATTTGCACCATTGTTTGTCAAGGGCAACCAGACACCACCACAAAGCACAGCATGATCCATGGGTATTTATTGTGGTACATGCTCTGTTATTTATCCTAATATAATTAYTACAGCACAGAATAGAATCAACGAGGTTGAAGGTAATTGAGCTGATATGTCATTGTGTACTAATTTTAAAAGGGCATTTGAAGTGGTGAATAGTTCATTCAGGAGACTCATATTTGAACCTACCATGAGATGCACATAATTGAAGATCTTCAATGGGGTCACTTTTGAAGTTGTCACCTGGGATAGATGGGGAGTATCTCTCAMCAATTTTTAAAGACAGGCAGACTCATGAGATAGGTTAAGTTTTCCAGCCACAGAAGCACAAACTGCTACTGATTTTGGTTCCAAAACCAGCTCTCTCAAGATTTTGATTAAATGGCTTAACCATTGACTCAGTCTACCAGTCAGTAAAACAGAAAAACTGAACACCACCTGGTGATAAAGAATCAGTAACCAATACATCTGGAAAAACACTATGAATACAAGAAATGTAATTACCTAATTACCTGTCATGATTTAATGCCAGCCAACCATCAAGCACTATGCAGCCACTCGCTCAGTCCCCCACTCCAAGTGAAATCATGGAGAGAACCAGTAGGAAAAATACTAGAAAACTCTTTGGTTGAGAAAAAAGTTTAACAGGGAAAGCAAATGCCAGGCCCACAAGCAAAGCAAACCAAGCAATTAATTAATTCACTGCTTCCCATGGGCAGGCAGGTTTCAGCAATCTCCAGGAGAGCAGGGTCCCATCACATGTAACAATCACAGAAAGACAAATGCCATTATTCCAAACATCCCCTACACTGCCTCTTTCATCACCCCACTTTATATACTGAGCATGATGCCATTTGTTCTGGAAAATCCCTTTGGTTATTTGGGGTCACCTGTCCTGGCTGTGTCTCCTCCCAACTTCCCAGGCACTCTAAACTCCCTCACCACTGTGGCTGTACAGGAAGCAGAAAAGCCCTTGGCTCTGTGTGAGCCTTGCTCAGCARTAACAAAAATACCTCCTTATTATCAGCCCTGTGCTCTGCACAAATCCAAAACAAACTCATATCAGCCACTGTGAAAGATATTAACTCTATCCCAGCTGGAACCAGCACATTACCATGCATTATGATGCTAAGAAATATTCCTAATTGAATGACACTTAAAATATTGTGGCTTTTATGATTTTAAGAACTCAATGGGGAATGAGTTGTCAAACACTTACAGAAAACTTGATAACACTAGAGTTGCTTTGCTTTCTTCCCTCTTCTCCTCCCTTCTAGAATATTCAATCTTATTAAAAATTCCACTTTTACAAYCTGATTTCCAAGCACTTAGAGGAGCTACTGCCAAGGTAAGCGTCTCATGTCTAGTATTGATCAGCAGGGACAAAAAAATGCTAAGTCTAGGACCTGCATGGCATATTCCATTACTGATTTGAGGATATACATCAGATCCAAAGCATTAGTTAAATCTCTCTTTTAAAAATTATATTAAAACAGAATACTAYTCAAAATATTTTAATACATTTTGTGGAAGATAAATGTGCAAGTGAAGGAGGCAACTGAAATTATTATACTGGAATCACTTGTGTAACACTAAGAAAGGTGGTCAAACTTGAAATGAAAAATTTATGCCCTTGCTTCATGGAAGTCTGTCACATAAAAGACATCGCACTGCTATATTCATAATCTGTGTAAACCCCATTCTTTCTATTTCTGGTCCATTCCTCAAAGCTTTTCAGTAACTCTAATGTGGGTTTATAAATTTAAACAGAAAATAAAGTCAGTAATTTGTTTTACAACATCAACACTACAATCACTGTCTTCAAATTCTGTTCCAAATACATACATGCTGCCTATAGAGAGCCTCTATTTTGTTATCATAACTTTGATCTCCTCTGTGAGAAAATCYAGTAAACAAATGATTAAGAAATGAGAATTAATTTAAGAAGAATATATGTCCCAAGACCAAGCTGCAACACAGGCTACTGAAGCAGATTAAATGTGTTTGTTCTTTGGCTTTAACAAGAGTAACTACACTTGTAATTTCCAAATAATTTGATATTTAAACATGTTCAGAAAGAGCCAATCAAACAATGGTTTATCCTCAAGGACAACTGCTTCTCTGCCAAGGAAATGAAGCAGATCCAAGCTTTCAAAGGCAGGTGCATTTTAGAGGGCGCAACGCAAGGGCAACTGGCACCCTCGTGCCACCTCACGTGCAAGCCAAGGTGTGGGAGGTTGACATTASAGAAAGACCCTGAGATTTTATTTCACCAAAAACTAAATCCACCAGATTCTGTTTGCAAACTGAAAGCATCTTGTTAAAAAGCACAACACGTCCAAGGCTTTATGAAAACATTTTCTTGTATGTGCAGTGARGACAAGTCAAGTTATCTCAGATTCCCCTCTGCTGAATGAACCAAGTCATTAAACTGGCATTTGCATTGAAAGGCTTTTCACAGGGTTTTCTGTCAGGCCTTTCAAAAAGGGATGAAATGAATGTGGGCCAGCTTACAAATGATGCATTGTTGAATGTATGTGGGAGCAAACAGCCACCATTGTGAGTGCAGGTGGGAAAGAAAAATGAATAGACAAGGAAGCTCATGGAGACGAAGACTCTCATTATTGATGGGCTATGTGCATGTCTTTAATGAAGCTTACCCAATAAAAGAGAGATTTTCCCCTTATCCTCCTCTTTAAAAATTAATTACCCTGAAAAATACACAATGGTGAAAATCGCAGATTATACATGCTTTTCTTTCATCATTACACTACTAATTTAGATGTAGAAATATTCTTTCTAAAAGCATCCCACAGGATTTGCATATTTCAAAATTCAACTCAAACTTTTACAGAAATGCCCTCACGGCCTTTTATTCAGATGAGGAAACTGAGTCATGTTACCAACAGGATGCAAGAACGACAACTTAAAACACAGCCCTTTTTAACTCAAATCATTTAGCTACRGAATTAAACACCAGCTTTCATTTAATCCTTTCTCAAGTAGGATGCAACCCCATGCCCTAATGCCAAATGTTTATACAAACAAGAACAAAACGAGAAGCACAGATGCTTCAATGACACTGCATAGAAAATATTATCTTCCTATCACAACCTTTTTCTTTGTAAATAGTCTCAAATAGTCTTCTGCCATATTTTCCACAGCTGCTTCATTAGTTTTCTCTCCTGTTGCCGGGTGGCAGCTTTCATCCATGTTTTCCTCACTGAAAAGACACTTCAAGTCTTATTTGAAAAGATTTCTTAGCCATTTCGTTGTCTTCCTCCAGCTTTTATTTTTACAGCGGAACAAACTTAGGCAGTATTTTTGCACTGTCATTTCTGGATCACCTACTATTACAGTCTCTCAACACCGAATTTTGCAAGTTATTTCTATTTACAGTGGAAATACTTAATGCTACTAATTTCCAACTCAAAAACTCTCTCTATTTCCTAAGAATATCACCACCTTCACTTGATTCTTGCAAACTGCTTATTTTACTCCATGTCACCAGAGGTCTTAACCACTGTATGGTTTCTCTCCAAGATAGTAACATTAAACAGTGTGGGACTAGAACAGAACCCCAAGGAATTTTAGTAGAAATACATCTGTAACATYAAGACACCTGAGCAACTGCCATCAGAAAACCAACTTCATCACTGCTCAGTACATCAGCTTGCAGATACAATATGTCTTGCAAGGGGAAGTAAACACTTAACAGAACTTTTACTTCCAATAGAAGAACGAACTGATCCTTAAACTTGAAAAATCCAACCCAAAACTGAAGTCAAGAAGGGAGCACAGGGTGTGAATCCCAACCTCAGTCACCAAGGGTCTCTCAAATGCCAGGATTCAGGCATAGCTCTGCATACCTTGCACAACTCTTAACTYTGTGTTAATTATGAATCTCATTTACTGCAGATCATCATGCATTCCAGAGAGATTATGCAAGTCTCATCTGGGACTAATGAGTGAGTATGAGATTTTAAACTGAAAAGCTTCTAACTTAAAGTAATATCAGATACACTTGGAATGTAATTAAAAATAAAAAGCTACCCTGATTATGCCTTTTAAAAATTATTTTACTGATTAGAAATAATTATATTACTTTTTGCACTTAAAATGCAGGTCTTAGGTTGAACATTCATCCACTCTTTGTCCTTTTTAATTACTGATACAACACTATCAATTTTCTTCTGGAATTTCCCTAATGCTCCAAGATTTAGGCCATAACAATGTTACAGATAACTTGTCCAGATAAGTTTTAAAATATCTGCCAGAAGTCCAATGCAAATATCTTTATGAGAACCAAAGATTAAAAATATTTTGCCTCAATAAACACTAGTAGCAAAATGGAAAATAATTAACAGCTAGCTATACAGATTAGTAATTTTCCAAAACAAAAAATAAGGCATATTAATCTTCCTGAATTATTGGTTGTGCCACTGGTTGTATGTTGTTCAATTTGCTCTCCTTATATTTCYTTTTCTCCCCAGGATATAAATGCTTGTTTATAAAAATATGTAATGTATCTTATTAATACACATATTTTAAACTATTTCTATACTTCCTCCTTTAGCCTATTACCCTAAGGTGCCTCACTATGCCATTTAATGTTTCCATTTGTAGTTACTTAAAATGAAATACAAGTACTTCAAGAATAATTTTCAACTTTTAAAGTTTCATTTTTTCTACAAACTTGGATTTGACCCATGAAGGATGCTTTTTAAGATCATAAGCACTAATCATTCTGAAAACATTTCCCAAGCATCAGTGTTCTCTCCAAATGCCCTCTCCTAGCTCAGGAATATCATCTGTTTTCAACTGTACCTGGCTACATTAAGAATCTGTCATAATTTCAATTGGTTCCGAACTTTCTTTTTGCACATAACTCAAAATCCTATTATAACATATACTGTTAGTTCTGTCATGTTTTATTCTGTCTAATTTATGCCTGCTATAAAACTTTTCACGATATATGTATGGGTTTCAAATTTGTGAGCTGTTCAAGTACCAAAGTTGTTTGAGRGAGCAGAGGACACCATGCACCACTGGCAACATTACATCTCTAACATATGACATGGAAATTGAAACCATCCATGATAAAGCACTTCCCCCCCCCCGATTAATAGATGTCAAAGAACTGAATATTCCATTTGCTTATGATATTTGGCAACTAATAGGAAATAGTAGCTCTATTTACATTTTATTATTGTGAACGTGCAAGTATTCTAGATTTGCTCCTTGTTACCAGGGATTTGGAAAGAAGTAACATTATTTTATGTGACTATATCTTCATTTCTTTTTCACCTACTTAGTCTTTCTTAATGAGGTTATAAATATTTATTCTAACATTTCAACTCCAGGGACTGAAATAGCCATATTTAGTAACCACTTAGTCAAGTTTAAATTTAGAAATGAGCAATCCCAATTAATCTTAAAAATAATAAGAATAATAATTGGGCTCCTAACACAGAGTTTAGCTGTCACATGATTTCTTTTCATATTCTGGCAGGCTGATGACTGTCTTTTTTCATTTTGACTCTAGAMCAGTCCATATATCCTCAGCACTTCAGTCATGATTTTAAAGAGGTTCTGATCTATCTAGAAGACTCATTCTTTGAACACAATCTCCCTCTATGCYTCACAAAAATCACAAGTTGTACAGCACCATTCTTCCACAAAAGAGGAACCAAAATACATTAGCACCCTGTGTGCACCTGCTTTGTCAGTGATTCACATTAAGTGTCATCTTCTATTCATTAAGCAGAAAAGAGATTCAGAATATTTGGGACAATTTTAATGTTTCCTCTGGGGTCTCTTGAGTGATCCACTTATCTATAAATGCTGGAGACGGGGGCCTGTTCAGTTTTTTGAGTTATTTGGCTTTTTACCACTGTCCATTAAATCTCACCTACAAGTCACAGGCAGTCTCTGTTCTCTGAAAAAGCTGTGCTTCACATCGATCAGACAGCAATTCCTAACACCACTTTCTCAGAAAAGACTTATTTACTTAAATATAAAAATTCAAGTGAGGATGATCTGTCTTGTGAACATATGTTCTGGCATGAAAGGTCTGAAATTGGAAGTCTRTATACAATACCACTATACAGTGCATCAATTAGAGTAGCCTCTATTCCTGAAAAAAAAATAAATAAAAAAAATTAAAAAACAAAACCTGCCACCACTACCCACCTTCCCCACAAAACAGCAAGAAATATCACACAAATTGCAAACAGAAGTGATGCTACAACTGCACCAAGCACAAGCCTGCATCCAAACAAGCCTCTTACACCTTCCAAACATCCTTCAACCTGCTTCCCTGCAAATCCTGTTGGCTAGCTACATTCACCCAGAAGCATTCAAAAAAACTACTTCAGCACACCTAGTTTCAGCCAACACTGTTGGCRCCAAGATGTAAACAGTACTGTTTTTTCTGTACTCTTCAAGATCAGCAAGTCTTCAGCAAGGTCCAAGTTCAGAGTRAATGTTTAACACCTTGTAAACCAGTTGCAGTATTTTAATATCCAAATCAGTATCTGATAAAAATCTGCTGGAAAAAAAAGTAATTAAATTTCATGAAAACATACCAGAGCTTCTTCAGTTCCAAGCTCATAAATAGCCCTGYTTTGCTTGCCATTGAAGTATTATGCAGTACAAATAGACATGACCCACAGATTGTATTATGCTCCTTAAGATSATTACACATACATCCCCTTTATCTGTAACCTCTTTGGTCAGGAATTCACTATGAATTATTTGTCTGATACTACAGCTTAAAAAAAATTGTTGTTATTACTATGCACAGTCCAGATTGTAAAAAAAAAAATTATCTTTAAATCTTTAATATGCATATCATAAAATCTTTAAAGTATACCTCCCACCTCAGAATCACAGGAAGCAGCTCAGAAAAAGAGATATTGAATTACTAAATGAAATGTTGAGCACTCTTGTCAGATTAACAARCAGCTAAACTAAACTGCGAAGATCCAACAGCACAAGAGTGTGAAGCTCCTCTTCAAAACAAGTTAACAGCAAGTATATGGAAGTGACACTCAGGAACCCATAAACTTGACAGTAGGTGACAAAAAATAGAAAGGACTTTGTTACCAAGTCTGCCATCTGTTTTTATAGCTTCATRTGTCATTTACATAAGAAGTAGGTAAGAGATTTAAATCAGAACTTCGTTAGACTGCATGTTAGTGATATACTGGGCACTCATCGTAGCAGCGATGTCACGGAGATCAAGTGCCTGGCATTAGGTGAGGGTAGCAAGGCAGCAGTGAAACTACAACAGCTCTTTGTCAGCCCTAGGACCAAAAGCTATTTCCCCCACCCTAGGGGTAACCACCTCTTACAAAGCCTGCATCACAAAATAAAAACAAATAGGATGCAAGTTGTCTTTACAAATGGGTTCATCATTACCTTAGACCAACAAACCACAAATTTAGTAGGTTAGTACTTAGCTGCAAGCTAAATATTAACAATSCAGAGATGTGCAAGTTCAGTTTACTGCAAAGTAATCTACCACTGGATTGGCAAATAATTGGATTGTTTTGTGCAATAAACTAAAAAAAAATCAAACATCACCACTCCCCACAGACAAACATACACTAATAAAGCAATGGTAGAAATAGCTAGAAGCAAAGGAGAAAGGAGGCCTGCCCTTCAGCTTCGTGTCAATCTTAACTCAAGTGTGCAAGCACTGCAGTTCATTGCTTTAAGCTGACATAGAACCTGTCAAGTAGCAATCAGCCCATTGCTTCTACACTACCAATTCCTGTGCATCTTTCAGAAGCTGGAACAAATCCATCTGAGAGTTAACCAAGCAAAACACAATCTTTTACGTGCCACGTCTGTTCCCTAATCTTGTTCAACAAGTGGACACACAGCTCCCCTTACTTGTGGGCTGAGGGGCTCCACAAGGATACATGAATTTTCCACTCACTTATTCTCCTTTTATTTCTTTTACTATGGGAACACAAAAAGAATCTCAGACAGCACTGAAGAATTCCARCATCAAGCCATCCTTGTAGTTTGTACAGGGAGCCAGTACACTGAGTTTGCCATAAATAGACTRTAACAGTTAAAAAACGAAACAGAAATTTAAAAACCCACCATAACATCAACAAAAAAGAACAGCACTTCTTTTATGACATTCTTTCCTGAGTATTTTGAATATATTTGTCTTTTGAATGTGACTTTTTGGTGTTATAAAYACTGCATTTGTTGTAGTTTCCATGATCCCTGGCCCCTAATTAACTTCAGTTACTTTTCCACTCTATAGGATTAATTATTGTTTTTGGAAAAGAAGCCTGTTTTTACTCAGGATAATATAAGGCTCCCTTAGTAACTGAAAACCAGTAATGTCTCTATATAAAACTTCTCCGTCACTTTTACATCATTTGTTTCAAATGTAATTTCAGAATTCGTCTTCAGTAGACAAAATGAGATCAGGATCATTCCAGCTAACGTAAAAAGGCACTTCAGAGGATGAAAATAGAGGCAGACAGCAGAATTGAACACAGAAGCACAAAATAAGCTGAATTCCTTTAAACATTTTTATCCTTATTGTCCACTTAGACTTTTGAAAAACATATCCAGCCTTTTGGGTTTTTTTCCCTCTACTCTGAAACAAAAACACACCTTCATAAGAATATATTTTTTTTAAAATCTAACAAACTTTGAAACAACTAAATAGCCAAACTGATAATTAAAAAAAAAAAAAAATCAACCACCTTTTTAAATGTAAGCTATTTGCTCTAAACTTTGCCTGGAATTCGTATTCCCCAGTGATTCAATGCAGCTAATACTTTAAATTCTTCAGCTTAAATTCACTACCATAAGTACACCACTTGATATCACTGGGACCAATCAATTGCAAATTCAGTCACAGCAATTTTGTGGAGAATGAAGTTATCTGCAACATTACACTGTTATGCTACAAGTGGTAAGTTTCTTGCTGATGGAAATGGCCACTTCACTAACACTCACACAGAACAGTAGTGCTGAGACTCATTTGCATGTACCAAAAGATGGCAAAGCAGTCAATGTTTTTTGACCTGCTTAGGTTTGTAAGTTTTTTTATATTTAAACAGACAGCTTAAGCAGAGCAATTTGTGACACATTCTGAAATACCAAAACATCAGCATTATGCTCCAACTATTCCTTTTCTGCTTAAATTACTGTATTTAAAAGAGCAGTTCCCTGTTCTAAGGAAGATGTAGATTAGAATACTTTAACAGTTTTCTATGATTCTTTGCAGCATTTCCTCTTGAATAAGCAGAAGAGGCAATGTACAGAAGGACCTGGAAATTACTACATTACACCACTTTCACCGTGTAGAAGAGAAAGTAAATTCATCACATGGGGTCATCTGCCTCATTAGCACTACAGTTTTTCTGGGTTTATTCCATCTGGAGTACAGCAATTCCTGCTCCTTTCCTATTCTGCAGCACATTACCAATGTCTGTATTATGTTATTAGACACATGCAGGTGGCTGTCATTGGCATCAGTAGACACAAGCTTTCATCCAAGGGAAACACTGATTTTGATGAGCAGCAAATAAACGACATTCTTTGTTCTTAATTTAGCAGACAGGTGTGGCTTTCATCAGCATTCAGTAAGACCTACCTTGCAAAACATAAGCAGAATAAATCTCATAAAAAGAACACATACAAGCTTGTGCTTCATTAATGTACAGGAATAAGTAGAAAAGAAAAGCAATYACCAGAACTTCTGCTTCCAGCCTCAGTGAGATTCTCAACTGATACAAACTGCAGTAAGTACAGCTAAGTCAAAGCAATTATTTACTCAATGAAGCAACAGAAGCTTACTGCAGCTGTTAATGACCATTTATAATGTCCTTTGAAGTTGGTTAATAGTRCTTTGAAAAAAAATATCCGAAGTCTAATTAAAGGTGTGGAGTGTGTTTGTTATTTTTTGTATGTTACAACGACATCAGCAAAAAAATCAGATCGACTGGCATGGCTGAGAAAGATGAGTCAAAATGAGAAAGTAGTATATCAGCACTTAAAGATGTGTAAGCACACAGATGTGGGGCAGACAGGTGAATTACAGGGTAAATGGTAGAGCCTGAAGTTACTGCTGCCTTTCAGAAATCAATCATTGATCTGAAAGCCCTTTTACACTAACTTTTTGAACCCTCCCAAAGCATCTACCAAAAAAAGCTTCCTGTAGGTCTCCAATTCCTGTGTCACAGACACACAGCCTGACAAAAAAAAATTCCATGAAAGCTCTCAATAGCAGACCAACACATGACTTGCCCATCCATTGGAGCTGGATAGGACAGGCACTGGATTACAGCAGAGCACTGCACTCTGGGCAGRACAGATTAGGCAGGTTATCAAGGTGGGAGGTACATTATAGAAAAGACTTGTTAAAAGAATATTAATCTAGGTTTGGAACATTTGACATTTTTAAGTACTTCAGAGGAAATCAATTTGCCAATTTGAATCTTGCCTTGTGAAACCTGCAAAAAGCACACAAATTCCATCTCTTCTTCACTTCTGAGGGTAGAGGCTTGCATTTCTTAACAGCAGAAGACCTGATTTCAGTGTTGTTTCTGTATTACAACCGCAACTGCACAAGGATTTGTAAATGTGGGGTTTAAATAYAGCTTAACAAACAAAAACAAGAACTTGCTGGTTTTTATGTGCTGTTCAAGTTACGTACTAAATCTCACTTAAGCTCTCATAACGATAACACTCAAGATCTGCAAAGCGTAAACTGAAAATCTGACTAAGTCTGCTTATATTTTGCACATCAAAAGTCAGTAGTGTATACTCGATTTTCATACCTATCTACACACATACCAGCAGTGGAGCATCACAACATGCTCAGATTATAGCAAGGGCATGAAATCTGTTGGATACAGCAACCTTGTCAGCRTGCAGATCCCAAGGATTATTTATGACTGCAGAGGCCCAGAGYAGAAGCAGATAAAGCAGACTATTTAATCAGAGCAAAAGCAACAAGCCTCATTCAATTACACAAATACACACACAGCCACCTTTTCATTTCTCTACCCCTTGATTATTCCTTTCCATGAAAGCTCATTCTAGGAGAACACAGTATGTTGACTTCATGATATATGCATCAATCATATTTTATTTTTWAAAAATTTGGCTAATCTTTATGAACTTTCCAGTAAGTCAGCAGTTGTATTACTGAAGATACCTATATCCWGCATGCCTCAAAACAAAACCCCACCAAACCACACCCTACACCCARCATTCCCATCCACCTTGTGCTGGCACCAGATGTACTTAGAAGTCATGGGCAGATGCAGTCCATTGCAGTATCACAGATTACAAAATAAAATCTATTGCAATTTCCTTCACTAGATCATGATGACAATAAGAGGATCCATCTAGATTTCCACATTGGAATTCAGGGAATTTCTTGTCTTCACAACTGGAACATCAGCACTTCGTTATTGGTTTTTTTTTTTTTTATTTTCCCCTCTTCTTACAGGTAAATTTTGTGGTCAAAAATGATGATCTGAACATAAATTCAGCTAAGAATGGACCATAATAAAGGCTAGAACCTTAACCTCTTCACAATTCTTTTAACATATCCAAAAAACCCAATCTGATATTCCAACCTTGTCTGGACTTGGAGTTTCATTGCCATGGTGAAGTCCCACCATGAAGTTCATCAATGTAAATTTCCCCTTCCTCATATTTCCATTATCTTTATTTTTGGTACTCCTTAACAGACCCAGCAAGTCCTGCCCATCCCAACTCTAGCATACAAACATTTCAAATRCAAAATGCAGCATATATCAGAGACCTGCTTTGTTATCTGCATTCACCACATTCAAAAATTATTTCAGAAAGAGTGAGGAAGTTGTTAAACTTAGAGCAAGTTTAGCATTGCAGAAACAAGGAAAATAGGGTTTTTTTGGTCAAGGAAGAAGATTCTATTTRCGGACTGGAGGTTTTCTGTCTTCCTTTGAATTATCTTTTCTGGTTTTCCTCACCACTGTTGCCCATGACACAAAAAAAAAAATGCAGAAGAAATCCACTCTGCAAAGCTTCCCCATCAAAACTTCTTCACAGGGAAGTCCATTGCTCTTCTTCCCCTTTCCTAAACACTCATGTCATTGTTTTGGCCTTCTTTATTATAAAGTCTCTAGGTGACACTTGCACATTAGCATAACGAAAAAAAAAACCAAGCAAAATTGCATTGTGATCTAAATTAAGAAAATGAGAAAGGGATTGAAAAGTAGAAAAGAAAAAGAAAGAAAGAAGTGTTTTGTTTTTTTTTTAAATTATCTATCATAATTGCTTAACATTACCTCCTCTAGAACCACTATAATAAAGAACCAACGTCCCAACTAGGCTGGCAGAAGGCAAAAAAAGAGAACCAAAAGAGAAAAAGAAGGGAAAGGGAAAAACCTTTGATACAATTGAATACTCAGTAGAATAAACTGTATGAAGTAGGGCTAAAACACCAACCTTTAGAGTCTGGCCTAAGCATACAGAGCAGAATAGTAAATAGCACAGTCCTTTCCTGTTTTGAATCCTATATACAGGAGCTATCCTTCTATCCAAACTTTCATTGGTTAACTTTWTTATACTTAATGCAAAACAGGGAAACCAGACCTTGAATCCTATTCATCCARCTGCTGAGATAATTGAGCAAAGACAGTCAAGTGATGAACAGGAAGCAGTGTCAACAGTTACATTTTGTCCTGTGCTATTTATGCAAGGAACAGATAATGGCAAAATGAGCGTTTTTCTGTCCTCACTGGAGGAACAAAAGTGATGTGATGAGAAGTCAATGAGCAACTCATTAGGTTTCATAATATGCTTTAAACAGCACTGCATCAAGCATTRTGATCCATTCTTCACATTAATTCAAAGTCCAAGAGAAGGTTTTCATATAAAAGGAAAAAAAGCTATTAAAAAATGGATGTTCTTAGGCAGCACAGTCACCACTAATGAATTTGTTGACAAAAGCTTCTATTGGTTTCATTGCTGTTAGTTTCATAGTCAAGTGAGCCAGCTGGACTCTGTTCTGACTCATGCAGCTTCATATCTAATTAAGTTTCATTTATGGAATCAAACTCCTCCAGTGGTTATAACCTTGCTGGAGACAGAGGGTCATTAACTTGCAAAAAAACTTTTTACTAACATGTGTGATAAAGAAAAGTACCTACTTTTTCTGTCACTTTTCAAGCAAATATGCAATACTAGGTCATTCACCACAGTCATTCTGCGATCTGAATTATCCCTTAATAATTATACAGCTCCTATACAGCTCTTTCCCAGGTATTTATTTTGGCACCACAGTTGGCCTTTACTTTATTTATTCAGCAGCTGTTATTCTGATAATTGAAGAGTTAATAGAAGCCATTAAGGAAAGAGGTAAAGGTGCATTCATTTTCTGAAATACTGTGAAAAGGTCCTACTTCTCAATTCAATAGAAATAAAAAGGCAAAAATTYACATATATTTGCACTATAATCTGYACAAATCAGCTTTCACTTATATATCTGGAGCTGGTATTGGAAAAGTAGTTTTAAATTTTAACTGGAAACTTTTATTGTCCATTTGCGACCACAAACATACATATATAATTCTAATGAGAAGGCCTCCTTTTTTCTTTTTTTCAAATAAGTAAGAAATAGTCACAATAACAACATAACATTTGCTAATTTTCCAATTTTCATTCCTGAATTTCTTAACTGGGAAACAATACAAAAATAATTTATGGCTAAATGTGCACATTATTATTTGTAAAAATTAGTTCTGTTATCTATCAGAGARAGAAAAGATGCAGGTGATAAGGAATAGTAAACAGTCAATGAGATCCCATATTTTTAAATAAATTGTATCAAGTTATCCATAATCCCTGGTGTGCTGCCATTTTCAATACTGCATTGGGAAAATTAAATGATGAAAAAACCCAGAGCTGTAAGGTTTCTAGAATTATCAATAAGGAGAAAAAACAAGGAGAGGAGGCATTTAACTCAAAGCCTGTTCTAAAGTCYACTGTCCTCARGATTATTAACTTAGTCAACTAKSAGAGGTTTTTATTTTTRATRAATTTCAATAGTACTTAGAGAAAATGCTGAGTAATTGCTAAATTTTGATCCTTCCAATGACCTTGCTGATGAAATTTCGCCAAAGTAAAATATTTCACGTTTTTTAGTTTCATCATCCTCAAAATTAATGTACCTACACTAAAGCATAACTGTTTTGAAGATAAAATAATCTACTAAGAATTTCAGAGATCTGATGTTCACATTTCACTTGAAACACCTTGCTAGGTTATCTTACTATGCTTTCCTAAGTGTATGTCAAAAAAAAAAAAGTTTGAAGGAATTTTGATAAATGGATAGGTTTCTTCATTTTTTTTTAAATTTCTTTCAGAGTCTTTGTTGAAGATCAAATACAATTTGCAGCAATAAGAGGACTTAATCTCAAAACCATATACTTTACATTTTATCAGCATAATCCTTTTATATCCCAGGCTAAACATAGACATTAAAGTCATCYACTAATTAATCACAGATTAATGACAACACACATATCTGACTGAGCTGAAAGACCAGCCAATATGGTCACACATTCTTTATCACCTTTTCACAGTCAGTTCCAAGTAACACAGACTCTTGCTATGATATGGAGAAAGTTTAATATTAAAGCTACATCTTACAACTGACATATGCACRAGTGAAAATACTACATCCAAACATCTTAATGATTTTTTTGGTAAGTTTTAGATGAGTCATGGCATGATATGTCTTCGTGCAAGAAGCATGAACTGAATCAGGAACCTGGAGAATACCTGAGTTTTATGTTTTTTGATGAATACTATTATCACCATTACACACAATTCCCTCTGAAGGTAACATGTCCCTGTTTGGTGTTAATAAATTCCCACTGTTAGATGCACTCTAATCAGACCAAGTACCCACTTTAATACTTCAAATAAGCAGCTACATCTTATGGTTTAGTGATAAGAAATATCCAGAGGCACCAAAAATGTTCTTACAACTGCAACAGAGCCGTTTGTACGAGCGCCAATTTACCTTGCTTCTCTCATGTCTCTGAACAAGTCTCTCCTTTTTGTTTCATGATTTTTCTCTTTTAGTATTATTGCAAAGTCTTCATTCCCTACAAGGTAGGACATTAAAAATTTACCTTTTTAAGATATGTTTAAACTATGAATACTATTAGCAGCTTACTTTTTTTTTAATACAATGTTGAAACAAAYCTTGTCTTAAATCATATACTATGATAGCAGAAATTAGAAAGCATACAACAGTACAGGTATTTGGGTGAGAAACATGTATACCACGAAAAGTTAGCAATAGATTAACTACAGAAAGGAAAGATGATCTAACTAGAGATAGGGACTACAAAGATCTGTATTTAAGGACAGAGCTGCTTTGAAGATAATTTWGCCATGAACTGACACAGTTTGAACTTTGAGAAATTGCTTTTAAGATAGAATCGCTGACATCAAGAATAGCCTAGAAACACTTTTGGCACACAGGGCTCTCCAGAGAGGACTGTGTTCAGCCCAGACTGCTGTGAGAGCTGCATGGACTCCTCCTAAGCACCCAGGAGGCAAGCAGCTGCAGCTGGAGAATTTGGCCTAGCTAGATGAGAAATTGGAAGCACAGATGATTCTGCATTTGAGAAGGGACCAGAGCATTACTGCCAGCAGAACACCCAGAGCTCTGGTATGTACATGTTTCAAGAGACCTGTAAGCTGAGAAGGTGGRAAGAATTGCTCAAGGCACTGCCAGAACTTGGTCCATCAAAAGCACCAGCCATGAGGACTGCTGGGTGAGGCCAGATTCTTCACTAGCTTATTACATTACAATTGCCAGAAAACACTGTTTTAGTCTTTAGGCTGGAGTAAAGTTTATTCTGACTCAATCAAGCAAGCAAAGTAGCTTACGAGGTGTGAGGCTGAAGCAATTCCTCCAAATTTATTGCAAGTCAAGGAACAGAATTATCAATAGTTGGCATATTTCARGAAGGGACCAGCTGTTGAAGTTGCAATCCTGTGGCGCTGAAAYGCAGTTTTTACCCAGACATTCTGCATTATGACCCCCTCCCTGGACRCTGCTGTTGGGGATTCTGCATTCCAGAAAACTTAGAATGATATCGTTCATATTTCCCATTGTTCTGCATAATAACAAGTCAGTTACCCTTATGATAACCATGATAGCAGTTACCCTTATGATAACAGCAGTGTAGATAGACATTAGATAACCTACTGGTGAGAGAAGGGATGCTAAGGTGAATTATTGACTAAGGCATCCCACACTGAAAATACTTCAATAAGCTTTTTTCAAGAAGGCAATAGTATTTCCCTAATTAAGGYATCTTAAATTATTTGACAGTCAGAGTCAACATTTCAAACGAGGAATCCTACAATACTCTGCCTGATCTGTTTACAGCACCAAGTGGGACAGAAGAGTAAATAAGCATATTTGACATCTGCATCACAAATGTAAACACTTCAAAAGACTGTTTTTTCCAGCACCAGCAGAGAACCATTGGTGCTTCTGAAGCAGAGAAACTTGTTGCACTCCAAGTAAAATCAAACTCAGCAAGACATAATTAATATTCAAATGCCTTGAGCACAAGCATAAGRAAACTAAAACAGCACAACCAGCAAGAACTGATAAGTACCACATGACATGGTTATGTAATTAGTGGTGTAACAAACAGCCAGCATTTCTAACAGAGCTAAACATAAATAGAATTAATTGCAAAGGGGCAAACAGAGACTTATTGTGGAGTTATACAAACAAGATAGAGTAAGACACATGCAATAGCAAAAGCTGCAAGGTAACAAAACATGTCAGACAGGAAAGACATTCTGATTAACTATTTTGGACTTAATATACAAATRGGAAAGTCAAGCTAGCCAATGAGACCAAATTCTCATTTTGGGAAGAGTGTTAAAACTCATCTATTTGTTTTTCTAGCTATTCCCACTGTGGCACTGTGACACACACATTCTCAACATCAGAACTTTTTTAATGCAGAAACTCCTGWTGAAGTGTGAACTTCTTAATGAAGAAGCACAGCAGCAAAAAGCATCCAACTGAATAGAAAATAAGCAAGTRAAGAGAGTTAAGAAATCACTTTTTCTGGTCCGAAAAACATTCATCTTTAGTTGAGCCTCCAAATGATCCCACAKAAAAGAAAAAATACACTATTGCCTGACAGATGTTTAGGTCTGTGATCAGAGTGTGACAGATCCAGATTCAAAGTGCTGCTTTGTCTCAATCAGACCAGAGATTGGCTTGGGATATCTGAGAGAATCCAGGCAATAAACTACTTAATAGACTATGAAAACACAGACTTTGTATTTCTCTCAAAGCTGTTGGCGAAGAAGGGGAAAATAAAATCTCCCTCAAAACTTTTTGCTTAACCAAAAGTTTTACAGAAAAAGTGCATGCAGTTTCTAAATGAAAGCAGAAGCATTAAGTTCTCCTCTCCACTGAAGAAAAAAGTAACTCATTCACGGTGATTACTCAGGGCAAATGGGTAGAGAGAAAAAGCTTTAGACCACTTRGAGTATGGGTTTTCCTAAACTGAAGGTTTTCTCACCCACAGGCTGTGCAGTATATTTAGTGTGCTTGATACTTAGTGTATAGTCTATAAAGTTATGTACTAAGAGATAATTCGGTAGACAGATTAATTTTTGTTTTTTTTTAAATTCAGAAGTATTTAGAATTTAACAGTGTTTCAGGACAACTACACAAATTAAATAACTGAAGTGTTACAAGCCACTTCTTATTCTATCCATACACAGTAAATTCCCAAATAGTCAATATTGAAAAGAACAAAGGTGAGCATYAGTACCAAAAGTGGAAAAAGTTTTCTGGTAGAGTATTAAACTGTTCTAAAATGTGAAAAAAAAAAAAGTACTTTTTTTTCCTTTGCTATGAACTGAACTTTATGAACTGACCTGGTCTAAACCTGCTTAGCAATAGGACTTGACAAAACATATCAAGTAGATTGTCAAACCACCTCTCACTCCAGTGACAGAAACTGGCCTGAATCCCAACACACGGATAACTAAGGCAGTGAAGCTGCATCCATCCACAAGGAGAGATTCTGACTTTGAACTTTTTAAYCCATATCAGACAGACTGGAAGACCCAAGGGTTGGTTATTTTCTCCTAGGAATTTTGCAAGGACAAGATAGTTTGGTGCCCTTTTTTCGAATGCATTTTTGTAAGGCAAAATCATCACTAATAGGGTGAACACATCAAGCCACTGGGGCTGCCAACATCCATGTGCATCTCTCACCAGGTAGAGTTTGGAGGGAAACCAGTAAGCAGGCATTGGTAAAGAAAACCCTTGTGCGCTTCAATGAATATTCATTACATCCTCTAATTTATTATCATGTTTACAGCCAAAACTGCAGAGCAAATTACATYCTACATAAGGTCCCGAGGGGGTTTTCATTTCCACAGCCTGGACTGGTACCAAAATAAAGCACATTAGAGAGAAATTGCAAAGAGAGCCATTAATATTTAATGGATTACTAACAGCAGTGCTTCTCATGACAAAGTCAGGGGGCAGAGGAGGGAAGGATCATTCAAAATTTTGCTCCACAAAATTCTCATCAAGCAAAGAGAATTCAAACTGACAAAAACTGGCTTCCTAAACAAAAACAAGAAAAAAGGAAAACCACATGAAATCCCCTCAACCCCCAAAACAAAAAACTAAAACCCACACACAACAAAAAATGAAAGAACAACCACTCAACATTAAATAGAAACAAACAGTGAAAACTAGACCCAAGAGATAACWGACAGTGCAAAGGAGAAATTAGCTTATTACAAGAGCAGAGCAAAATTTGAAACTGCCCATGCACACAGAGGAAATATCATATGGAGAAAACTCAAAATAATCAGCGGCTGGCAAATGTAAACAAGTCAATGAACATGACAACTCTGAAACTTCCATTTCCCAGCACAGAAAATGCTTCAAACTGCCAGTCCAAGAGAATGGAATTAAAACACAGGGAAAAGCAAGTGTCCAGCAGCCAGCAGAACTTTTACAGCATTAGCACAGATGGCATAAACTTGTAACATTTCTCCAGTGATTCAAGCGGGATGGCTGCAGCAGCACAGTCACTGCAGATGGCATGACAGATAAGGATTCTCACACTGGTCTAGATTCATTTTCAAAACTGAAAGCAGACAAAGTAAGGTCACTTGAACCAGCAGATTTTTCTCTTTCTGCTTGTTGAAGCCAATGAGGAAATTCCAATTACTGTTCCTCTAACACCTGGTAAAGTAACATGCAAATACAGTTATGTTTCAGATTGCAATTACAGCTCTGATGCAGTCTCTGAGCACTGACCAATGACCACTGTTTATAAACTACTGGACAACCTCCCTTTCCATAGAAAAATTCTTAGTCCCTTTTCCATTACTSCTGCACTGGGTATTTTAAATAACTTGATCCCTCTGACTGCCTGATCCTGCAAAACCAGACACGGGCATGATTTTTTTTCAAATCTGCTTAACTCAATCTTCCAATTATCCCATTCAAATTAATTTTGTGGTATCATTAGCAGTTTTCGTCTAGAGTTCCTTATCTCTTTCCATCTACTTTTTACCCTTCTGTGGAAAGAATGAGACTGGGAACAACAGCAAACATTCTAAATTGAGTCAGTCTAAATAGCAATTAATTTAAGTGAAAATATCTTCTACGCAGATATCAGAATTCATATAGTTTTTCTGTCTTAGCTTTTTAATATTCCCTCTAGGATGGAGTTTTCCAAACTACAGTTGGTCTAGGTACCAACTGGTACAGCTGCCAGGGGAACTAACAAAGAGAGCTACAAAATAAAGGCAGAGAGGTCAATACAAATTAAACAATGTAGGTCTTCATCTTTTTTKTCATACCTTTTTCTGATCATACAATAAAACAGTAACTTGTATGAAAGRGCATTAACCATGAGGGCATTTGTTACATTAACCTTTTCATTGAATGTTCCAGAGCAGCAGTATGCTAYTTTGTGCTTGATGTGTTCTTCCAGGAGGCATTTAATCTCATGAATGTATTTAAATGATGACCTCTGYTCAGTAAGAATAACAGAATAACAGAATAAATCCCAAAGCAGTATGTTGAGGTTTTTTGTCACATTACAGAACTGTGTTTTGTTCTTGAAAATAATTGACTTAAAAGAAAACAACATAAATAGCAAAATAAAGGTTGTTAAATCACTTGAAGTAATTAAGTTTTAGATTTATAAAAAACACCAGGTGGAGTCAGGAATACAAAGTCCTATCAACTTTCATCTGGGGTACTAACAACTTTATCATGTCCCCAAAATTCTGGCTTTCAATTTTTATATTACAGTGGCCTTACACTGAACCCTACCCTCCAGCTTTGGGGCCATAAGGCCATTTTTATAGCAATTTCTCAGTTBGATTTATCCCTTTTTACCCAAGCCCCAGGAGTCAGAGTGTTTCTCTGGCCAGCGGAGCTACTACAGACCAGACTCCGAAGAGCTGCTAACTCAGAAGCTGAAACAAGAAAAAAACCCAGTTTAAAATACTAAGAAGGATGCTTTTCTTCAGAAGAGCTGGGGGTAAATGAGCAATTTTGCCAARCAGAAATGCTTTAGCATTAACAGACAAGAGGTGACAGACAAAAGTAGCTCATCCCTAGGCAGAGGAGATTAAATTCCCAAATTCCCTGGGAGTTCTATAGACACCAGGCAATAGAGCTSTATGTGTTCATTCCAAGTCAGAAAACTTTACTCCACACACTTTAAAAGCACATGGTATGGAGCCAATTGGAAATTACACGAGACTCAAACCTGAAACTTCACTAAATCGTGAGCTGGAGAACAGGTGCACACCGGAGATATTCTCCTGGAAAGAAAACAGGTGGCAGTGGACAGACAGCAGCCAGCATGGGAATCAGCATTCAGCTTGTGCTTCCCAAACCCAGCCAAAAAAATATGAATAATGCAGGGAAATGAGAAAATTCAAGACAGCGGATTAGACCATTCATCTTCAACCTTGCAATTATCTTTCCTTCTGAATAGTAATTTTTGGAAGGGGAAAGAACTTGTGAGCAAGTACACCCAGCTCCTCAGACAGCCTCACACAAATGAGATGCAAGTTACTAACTTAAATCTTCAGGAATGATCTTTGTGCAAATGCAAAGCTGTGATTAAGATAAGCTAGTCTGAGTAGAAGAGGTATCAGATATCATTATTGAATCTGATTAGAACTGATTATTAGAGCAAGTTACAAGGAATATGACAAMTTTTAGAAATAAACTGGTTTGCCAATAAAATACTAATACGTCAAATTCTCAGACTATAACYGATCAGTTAATATATAGAAATACAGCCTTTCAGAGTGAAAATCTCATTTGCCTTTCACTTTAGATAGGTATAGCACACACWAGGAATGTTCATAGATAAGGTGTTGCTCCTGGATGAACAATGTATTCTTGGGAGAGCTACACAAATCTAGGTCAAGGTTAAGAGTTGGAAAAGTGTTTGAAAACAGATATAGGAYAGAGGTTTTTTCTAGCTCCACATTTCACTGTGATTGAAAACAGTCTGATGGAGCCTGACTACTGATACAGAGGGGGACACAGCAGAATTTGATATTGAATCACAGATAACTGTACRGGGAAGGCTCACATTGTGTACAACCCCAGCTGAGCACCCGTGGAGGACAAACTGTGATTAATGCCCAAAGTCAAAGCTGACAGCAGCTATTACAGACTGGATTACACAGAAACCTAACGTAATATTACCAGACATCAYCCTCAATCAAGCCTCTCTCCTGAACAAAGTGATCAACACTAATCCCATTGCCATGCTATTATATTAGTGGACTCATAAGCTTCCCATTCCCCCACACCATTTAAACGTGCAGTGATGATGGCTCCTGGCTATTTGGAACACCAGTAGTTCAGACTTCCCTGAACATTGCTGAAGATTCATTCTCTTGGAAAAATCTTAGCTGACAATATACCCCTCAACACCTACAGCTGAGAAACCATGCAGATGTCAGCAATGGACCCCCTGAGCTGGCACATCCTCGTGCATCAACATGACAACTGCATTATAAACACTATTTTTTACATCACACATGCTCAAGCAAGCAAAATGATTGCAGCCACATCACTCAATTGGCTAAATCTAAAGGAGAATTAATGCAAACAAGCTTTGGCAAAGAGATTTTATTTTAAACTCCCAAATGGAAGTTTGATTATTTTGTCTAGGCACATGCCAAAATACGCCACAAAATATATGTAAAACACACAGAAAATGTTCTGTAGCTAATATTGTCTAATGAGAATTGAATCAAAGGTACCTAGTTTCCAAATGCTAACCATCTATAGCTCACAGACTTATTTTGCTGATTTGTTTTCAACCGTAAGATTACCATTTCAATTATATTTAAGTACACTACAGAAGCAGCATTTACCAAGAACAAAATCTTTTCCTTGTTTTTCTTCAGTTGGTTAGGYCACAATTAGGAGTAAACTGACTTAGAGACTAGAATTCTTTATTTTTTTTTTTCAACTTTTCAGATTTGGTTTTTAAAATCACACAGTGAAAGTTATCAAATTATTTTTGTGAGGTATTTTAGAAAGAAAAGGGGGGAGGTTAATACCAAACAGTTAATAGGTGCCATACTAGACATTTAGGTTCATATCTTTACAAAACCAATTGCAAGACACCAGTTGGCCTGAATATAAAGATCAATTTAGAATCATTAATTTTTATTAGGTTAGACAACTAAATTTTCCAACATACTTTAATCAATTTAAGGAAATACCTACTGCCACAATGATTCACCATTCTCCAAAATTAGATGTGTAAAAAATCTAGATAGTATAAAYTATGTGAGAGAAGCAATGTTTTCGTACCTTGACCCTACAGGAATAGGAGAAAGGACACCACTACAGTTTAGGCCGGATATTAAACTTGGAGCTAGATAGATGGCTCAAATCATGCTCTATACAGTATTGATTTCAGTGCTGATTGGCAGCTTCAGATCTTCAGATCTTCTGCATCACAAMCACTGTGTCTTATGTGTGTAATATTATCCACAGGGTTGAAGTAGTTCAGTCATATAAGCAAGGTACAACAAATTTGAAATGAACCYAACTGAAGTAAACAGCTTAAACAACTGGCATTTATTTCAAATATTTATCCCTAACTGCTTTAAGGAAAACAGTGAGAGGCATTAACACATTCTCTGCCATGAGTACTTTGGAAAAACCCTTGTGATGCTGTACCAGCTGTGCTGAATCAGTCCTCTGCACTTAAATCAGTCCTCTACAATGCAGTTACTGCRTAACATCATCACCAGGCACAAGAACCTCTTTGTCACAGCGATTTATCAGCTTCCAGCAGACCCCTCCTTCCCAAGACAGCAAAGCCCAGAGCCCAAACTGCTGCCAAGTGCACAAGCACCTGCCTCAGCTGGGCTCTCCAAGGCAGGCTCAGCCCTCATTGAGGCTGAGCGTCAGTTTGCCAAATGGATCCTGACATTTTGCCAGAGGGGAGGGCTCTTACATGCTTGCTTACATGCCGCCTCTTCTCCCGCATCTGCAAAACCTGCAGCCAGCCTAATGTCTCCAGCTGCTCCTACCTCTACTCCTCTCACCAGCACTCAAGCACCCAGAGGGCACCTACTACGTCTGAACACATTTAATCAGAGAAAACTCAGTTCAAGTTGCCACAAACAGAAAGGCATTCAAAACTCATTGACTTCCAACAGATATTGGATCATCATTTTGAAATGGAAAAAAGAGCTGAGTTACACAGGTCTGCTACCCATATTTTCTCACACTACCTCATCTCCTTGGAGTAAAAGTCCTTGGGAATTSTATAGCACCTCTACCCACTATTTTTAGACCTTACAATAACTGGATATCCTTAAAACCCTAAAAAAGGTTAGATATCCTTCTAACACAATCCTGCAAATATGCTGCATGCTACCTAAAATTAAGTTCCTCTTGTCAGTCTCCCTTAATTTATTAATTTAAGGCAGCTTCTACTATTTTGAGACCCTTACAGTTCAGGGTTTCCTACAGCTCAGGGTTTCCTAGCCATGCATCCCCAGAGCAGTTTCCATAAGCACTCCCATATTCTCACTGACAGTATAACATGGGAAAGAAGTAGCAGAAACTGTTCCACAGATGAAGACGAGTGARTACACTATTCTGCTACTCCAGTTCATGATACTGATACATTTTTACAGTTTTTAATCCTTAAAGTTTCAAGAATGAATGGCAGAGCAGTTTTTTGTACTATGAGCATTTAATCCACTCAGACTATGAGGAATGTTGACCCACTCTCACTTCCCGTGTCACAGGAGAGTAAGTTTGCTGCTGACACATGTGGCTAAGATTGAGACCTCCACAGCAGCACTCCAGCTGCTTTCTCTGCCTTCAGCACTACAGAAATRAATTTCTATAAAGCTGCATTGATTAAGTCAAAAGACTTGTTCGGACAGACTTTCCTCAGCTGTCAAGCATGGATGGGTATAAATATTTATGAGGGCAGAAAAGCTTATCAAAACCTAGTGGAGCTGTGAGAGCTTAAACAATGCCATTTACAACCCATTAACATACTGTTGTGCTGTGTTTCTCAACTCAGTAGGTACAAAAAGCTACAAGAACTGGTATAATTTCACTTTGGTGTAACAAAAGTGTCAGAAAAAGTTAATATTAGTTACATAAGCATGCACATSCTTACTGGAAGGTTTAAAATACACGTAAGCAGAGACACTGCCCCGAGGCATTTCATTTTGTTTCAGTAGAATTGAAAATGGTGCTGCAACCGTCTTTGTGTTCTTTCTAGCTGGTGCTAGAAAGTTGTACAAAAGCTGTATATAACAAGAACTGTGTTTCACAGGGATTTTGTTATTTCATGGTGTCCTGAATACCTTGCTAAGGAATACACTGTTAGCATTCTGGTTTTCCTCCAGAAATTTCACAGACTTGGCAAAATATTTAAACAGAAGMATAAACAGGTTTAACCCATGCTCTAAAATATGATCAATTTCAAAAAGAAGACCTGAAAATATTTAGGGCACACAAGTTCTCAAGATTACAAGTAAATTTTTAAAAAGCATAAGTAGGTACCACATGCAATATTTTCCTCACCAGTATAGTAAATTTTAGAACCGGAGTAATACCACATGGTTCAATCCTGAACTCTGGGAAACAGGCCTTGCATGAGAAACACTTTACACARTATGTTACACTAACTTGACAAGTTCCTGCTTAGCTTGCAAGAATTTATGAAAATAGTGCACAGCATTGTGGCTGCTGAAGTCAAAGTACTCTTTAGAAAAAGATTATTCCATTTGATTTCCTCACCCTAAATGTTTTTTGATTCTCYAGCAGTCTCACTTCCATGGGATTAATACACAGATGCAGAGTAGCTGATTCCTTAACCTTCCTAGCTCAGCTAGTCTTGTGACTTTTTCTGGTGCTGATACCCTAACAAAATACAGCAACCATTACAGATTATCCACCTGCAAATTATATGTAAACCCTGCTYTATTTTCACTCAAATATTAGAAGCAGATGGTCTTGGGGGATTATTCTCCCCATTGACCAAAGTATTAGAGTGTATACCAGGAAAAAAAAAAAAATCTTAAATTCACCTAAGTAAGCTAGGTTGTTATTAAGGTTCTCTGCTATGGTTTAATAGCACTGATCAACATTAAAAATATTCATATTAAACATTAAAAACTCATATTTGGAGAGGGAAATCAATTTCCAGGATTTTTCCYTCAAAGTTGCAGCCACATATCTAATTAAGAGGAAAGTAGTCAATTAAAACTGCACAATAACACTGAAGAACAACAGAAAGAGTGCTGTGAGACAAATGGAAACATGAGTGACAATTCAGCAATCGGGAATTAACAGTAAAAATAAAACAAGTGAAAAATCATATCTTTGCCCCTTAAAAAAGTAAATCCAAAGCATTACACAGCTTAGAAAAAACCACCTTCCATCCACACATTACAAAAACAGATGTGAAGCGATCATTAGGTCAAGCACTGGAGTCAGACAGAGACACCATTAAGACTGTCTGTTCAAAGCTAACTCTCCCTTAGTGATCATCATACTCTTTGCTACAGGAGTCAGTAACCTACAGCTTTTGTGCCAAAAGCCATGGCTGTGCTGGCACACAGTTCTGCCAAGCAGGAGCTCCAGCTCAACAGGAGCAGCTCAGAGTCCAAACGCTGCATGTGCCGAGGATGCACTGCTGACCGTCCCCGGTCTGACCCCACGAACCCAGCACTCATTCAGTGCTGGAGCACAGGAGATGCCCTTGCCTTGGAAAGGCTCATCTGAAACTCAAGTTTTGTGCTCCATGACCAATTTATGAGAAAAGCCAAAGCAGTATCAAAATCACTGTGCTGATTTAAATCAGCTCACTGGTGTAAAYCCATCCCTTGCAGAAGACACGGATGCAGCTTCTGACTGACATCTGGCCAGCTTATGTAGGGCAGAAGTCAGAGCATCACAAAATGGATGCTGTCTAGAGCCAATGGCTTGCATATGAAAGTTACTGCAGTACCTCATACTCCTCATCCACTGGGATATCAAATTACACATGTATGGTCTGCTTCAGGAATAAGTAACTAAATAAATATAACTCGACAGTGCTAATACATGTAGTGACCACCTCCATTATGCAACTACCTTTACAAAGTTCGTTTTCTATGGGTTCCAACCCGTCCACCCAGAAAAAAAAATAGTCTTTAAGTCAACAATATGACAGGAAATATTTTATTACTGATTTTTTTTTTCTGTAAAGCCATGTCCAAATTTTCTATACTGGACTTCTTAATTACCTTRAATTCCATTATTCCATTTTCCATAGGACACCTGCACTACTCAGTGCACACAGCCTTGAGGCTTATCAGTGAATGTCACAGATTATAGTCTTTCAAATTTTTCATTCATCACACTTCACAGAAGCTGGAATTCTACATTCATACAGTGCTGACCTTCAGAATTATTGGGCCACCAACATCACCTTAGATTTTAAAACCCTAAAGCCTCTCGTTCCTCTCCTCTTCCTTCATATATCCTCCACTGTTTCTTATTTTTTACCATTCAGAAAGCAATATCTATCACATATGCCACAAGGCTGCTGAAATTCAAAATATAAGGGAAGGGGATCAATGAAAGGCTGCTCAAAGTCACCAAACAGAAGGGAGAACAGTCTCGGCATTTCTGTTATGGTGTTCAAGRAGTCAAATGAGAAGTTATGTAGGTCAAAGAAAAATGTTTTGAAAAGGCAATAGAAAAGCTGGAGAAATATATGAGCAATAAGTTCAGTAACTGAATCTGAATTTGTGTTCTCTGATTGCCCAGAACCTGGGGTTATTTACGGAAACCAGATCTGGTGTTWTTTACGGAAACCAGGAACAAAGCAGTTGGGATGAAATGACTACAATAATGCCTGGCAATAATAATATTAAATCCATGTTGTTCTAATTATTCTCAGTGTGTAATTTGGTTCTCTCCTCAGTCTTGCTGTCTAAAAGCAGCTGGGCTTCCTTCATTCCAGCAGAGCAGAGCATGAAGACAGAAGTCCCTTTCATTTCTCTCTCGTTCACTAGGTCACTGAACAGGAGGATACCTTTGGGCACAAAGGGAGAAGTTGTCACCAGGCAAGTACTTTGCCTCTGTGAGCCTGAAAAACAATTTTGAAGTATTACCTGCAGCACTGTGTCGCAATAAGCACAGCAACAATACACAGCAAAAGCTCAGCCAGGAAACAAGACAACTTAACTAGTGAATACAGAAGACTGAAGTCACCAAGGCAAGCAAACTGACACAGTAACGGATTTAACAAAATATTCTGTAACAGAGCACTCTGACAGATTCAAAACAGTTCAAGGCACAGAAAAAAAAAAAACCTCTCAGAATATCAGGATGCCTATCTGTCCCGTCCCRCTCGAAARAGGGAGTCGGGGAGGATTCTTTTAATAGAYTTTTTGGACAAAAAATRAAGYGCAAACRCRGCARTATTATATCTGAGAACTGTTTATTGATAAAGAAGGGTAAGTGTTCCTACCACTTCCTACCAAGGGGGGAATAGAAAAGAGGGAAAAGGAGAAACGGAGAGAGAGAGAATAGGAGATAGATTATTACCGCTGTATCCCGGGCACCCCGTCCACGTTGGCAGAAGGAGAGTGTGTGTGTGTGTG
>NW_026623234.1:410952-448149 GCF_030028575.1 Malurus melanocephalus
TCTCTAATAACTTACAAGCTTTGATCAAAGCTTCCCCTCCCAGGGATACAGAAATGGTTATGCATTTTGTGGCTAGATTTTTTTCTTCTACATGATATGCTATACTTCCATCAATACTCAAGTTTTTCTTCAGTTTGTATTTACTTGTAAATCTATCCACTCAAAAAAATTCTATTAACAAGTATCTTTGATTTCTCTTACCTTCTGTAATCCATTCATACCATTGCAAACCAACTGAATTAATAAAAAGTAGAGACAGGCAGACAGGGGAAGGAAGTTTGTGTRCTTACGACCCAGAAAAACCAGGTTTAAGAAAAATTACAATGAATTCTCTTTTATGACCTTCATTAAAACAAAGTTGAACTAYATTGTTTTAGCACTGACTGGTGGCAGCAAAGGCCCAAGTAGCCACAAGGAGAAAACAGAGCAATGGATTCCTTGCTCCATTTTCCTCATAAAGCAAGACAATATGCAGCAGGGTCAGAGAAGAGGTGGACCCAAAACCCACATACAAGAAACAAATGTCTGAGGAATTCTAATGGAACTGAGAATGGAACTCCCATTTCCCAGAAAAAGATATGTGAAGGAGAAAAAAAAAGCAGGRGAAGGTAATAAAAAACAGAAAAAGAGAGAGTTGCCAACAAAAATGGCTGTTGTTGGCTCATTAGTCCATGTTGTGTTTGGCATGTCCTTGATGGTGCCAGAAATATGACTTTCACCAAAGAAAATTATATGGAACTCCAATTAACTGTATCATAAATAGAAGGCAATTTCATAAAAATAATAAGGAAGGCTAAAAGTCCACAAAGAGAACGCTTCACTTCAATGTATGGTTACATATTATAGTGGAAACTACATCCCCATTCTGTAAGTAGGCTTCATTTATTTTACCATTACAACTTTCTTCCAAAAAAGTGCACAACATTTTCTAATTCATACATTAGTTTGCATCACTTGCCCTCCTCACAAATAAATCTATACAAACTTAAAAAAAATAGGAGGAATTAGAGGTCCTGAGCTGAGTACTTCTATCATGCTTTCCAGCGTTCAGTAATTTAATTCTCTGAGGTTAACATCTCCATTAATATAAATATTTGCAATGAAAAGCATTTTTATAAGCTTCATATATATTCCCTACATCTGCTACTGATAAATCTGTGGTTTATCACTTAACTCTATGATTTTACTTGGTTCTGCSAGAAAAATACTGGGGATAGATACTCTTCCCAAACTAGACAGTGTTAATAAACAGACATTCAATAATTTAAGCATTACCAGGTGCAAGTAAATAAAAAATATGAAGAACGTACACAGCCCCCCCATACTGCCCAATGTAACATTGTGTCCAAGATTATTGCAGCTCTTACAACAGTAAGGATCCATTTCTATTTCACTTTAATACATTTACTTAAGCAGCTTGAGCATTCTGAAAGGGTTGCCTTCAGCTTCCAGGCAGAGACCCCCACAGGTGCTTAACTTCTTAGGCACTTWTTGAAAAGTAGTCAGTTTTTAATTCCTACAAAGCAGTAATAGCATTTCAAGAGGCAAAATAGTAAATGTATACTCTTCCCGTAAGCATGACATGTTTAGTTGTTTAGTAAGTAATTGCATCTCCCTGCTGGCTACCTATGAATCTTTCTCRCAAACTAACTTCAAGCATTAGTCTAAAAAAAAAAAAAAAATAGATCTGAGGAATCAAGGTCACCATAAATCAATTGGCTGGCCTAGAGATCCAGTCTTGTTCATTGTTTTGTACATTGATCAGGTTCAGGTAAGAGATGGTACTTTAGGAAAAGTATTTCAGACTACATGTCTTGGCAGCACACAAAAACATCTATCAAACTTCACACCATTAACTTTAAATTTCTAGCACCTGAGCTTTATAAGCCTAATGTTTTAATCAAACAAATTGAACAAGACTTGGRAGGATTACGGATGTCACTTCTCAGGCTGAACCCATCTGTCCTGAACAACAACTGGAGCAGAAGTTAACTGTGGGAGAGGCATCATTTAAGCATCTAGCACTAATATCTGTGAATATCATCTAGAGCAACACATTGCACTCATGAGAAATTTCAACTTGCAAGATGTCTGTTGGAAATACAACACAGCAGAGAGGAAGCAGTCTAGGAGGTTCCCAGAGTGTGCGGGAGACAACTTCTTAATCCAAGCGATAAATGATCTTATCAAGGGAGGTACACTGCTAGACCTGTTGTAGGACACAGATTGACAGAGTTCCTTGGGAGTCAGTCCTGAGGGGCAAAGGAGTCCACAAAAACTGGATGTACTGTAAAAAGGAGTCATTAAATATTCAGCACAGGCTGTCCCCAGGTGTAGAAAGACAAGTTGTTGAGGAAAAAGTCCAGCCTGGTTAAACAGAGCACTTAGACTAGAGATTAGCAAAAAAAAAAAAAAAAAAAAAAAAAAAAAAAAAAAAAAAAAAAAAAAAAAGAGAATTTATAACTGCTGGAAGGAAGGTCAGGTAATTTGGTAGAACTATAAGGATGTCATGAGGTCATGTAGGGAGAATATTAGGAGGGTCAAACCCCAACTACAACTTGATTTGGCTGCTACAGTTAAAGACAAAAAACGTTTCTATAAATACATTGGCAGGAAAAAAAGGAGGGTCAAGGAGTGTCTCCATCRTTTTTCAAATGCAGGAGCTAGTGTAGTGACAAGGGATGAAAAAAGGCAGAAGTCCTTAATGCCTTCTTTGGCTCAGTCTTTGATATCAGGACCATTTGTACTGAGGACACTCASCTCTCTAAGATGGAAGTTGGTGGAAGTGAGTGAAGTCCCCATAATCCAAGAAGAGATGGTCAGTGACCTGGTATGCCCTATTGGACACTCACAATCTATGCAATCCACCCCAGAGTAATGAGGAACTGGCAAATGGACCCACCAAACCACTCTCAATCATTTACTGGCAGTGCAGGTTTGCTGGAGAAGTTCCAGCTGACTGGAAATTAGCAAATGCAATGCCCATCTACAAGAAAGGTGTAAGGCTGGAAGGGTGATCAGAGAACTGCAGGCCTGTCAATCTAGCCTCCATTCCAGGCAAGGTTATGGAAGAAATTGTCCTGAGTGCCATCATATAGCACATACAGGCCAACCAGGGGATCATCATCCTGACACAAACACCGTTAATAATTCCACTAAGAATTTTCCTGGCTATGGTCAATGAGATATYCTTATTTTAACCTATACCTTTCAGATAAGATACCAGGATAATGCAGGATAGCCGAACAAGCCCACAAGAGTTCTGACTTGATAACGGCTACGGTCTAACATTAATCTGTCAACTAAATCATCATCAACATAACTAAAGAGATTCACACTGGTTTTCATCAAAGTTGATGCTTTCAGCATAGCATGCCAGATAAATGGTCGTTCTSCAAGTTAAAAATTATTACTTTAGAGATCATCTTACCATTTGATTCAGTTCAACCAAGCACTATTTAGAAAAAGCATTTACACATATGTACCAGTGAACGTTGTGTCCCAACTCCAAGGTTAAAGAGACATTTTTAAAAACACCAGTCCCTATTGTCCTATGTGATCTTTGCTTCTTAAGCTCTAACACTAACACTACCTTAACATAACTCATTTATGGYCTGTAAACATAAATAATTTATTAAATGTAAATCCTATTTGCCTTCATCTGTGTTAATCTCTATGCTAAACTTTATTCATAAARTCATATGCAGAATGTATGCATCTACTAATTACAATGCACAAAAAATATTCTAAAATATCAAGTAACTGTACGTATTACTGTATTTTCACAATGAACAACACACAGCATTTGCTCATTTTCAGATAGGGCAAATAGGTTTCAGAAAATCAGGTAATTTTGAGTCCAGAGAAAAGCTCTAGAAAGCAGTAAAATTATGTCAAAARTTAATAGGATTTACAGGAAGTTCTCTTTATAAATCATTTAGTGGGAAGAGTATGTTTTTCTAGCCTATTTAGGTACAGTAATAAAAATATTGGGAGGATCATGTGCCTGTGCAAAGATGCTTCTATGAATGATAGGTTGTCTAGGTAACTTCGCCAAGACTTTTAAGAAACAGAAGTAGAAAGAATTATCAGCTTAACAGGAAAAATAAAAATAAACAAAAACTTTGTGACAGGCAACTAGAAAAGGGGAACAACAGTGAAACAATTAGCACTCAAATCTATSCTGGAAAGTTTAAGTAGATTGTTTTCTGTAACAATGGTCCATGTTGAAGTAACACTGTCCACAATGTTGAACCCTGAGCAGGCATACTCTGTAATCACACATGCAAAGGGACAATTAATTGGAAACACTAATTTGCTAGAGTATAACAGTTAACACTGAGTGCTATTTTGAATATCGCTAATTGTGCTAAGCACCGACATAAATATGTCAGTCAACTAAAATATATTTTTAAAATTAGCATGTRTCACCCATTACATTGTGTTCAAAACCAGAAACATTTTAATGTAGGCGTACAAACGACTGAGTTATGCAAATGTACAGCAATAATAAACAGCGAAGCTTGCTTGCTTTTCCAGTTTGTTTTTTTTTTTCATTTTGAAGTTGCATCATTTTAAACATGTTATTAGGGAGCTATACAGAATTTCTGGTTCCATCTTGTTCCATCAGACCTCTTTTAGTACTCTTGATTCATTGCGTTCTCTCTGAATTTCCCAGTCCTGTCTAGATGTGAATTAAAAAAAAAAAAAAGAAAAAAAGAAAATACCTTCTAAACATTTATAGGTAATAATAAACACTTGACAATTATGGCAGAAACAGCTATATAGAAGGAAAGAACTTAAAAATCTTACAGTAAACCCCAGATAATTCCTTTCTCTCTATGGTAGTTTAGCTTTGCACTGTACATTCATTTTTGTTCCCAGTTTCAGATTTTTCTTCAGTTGGGGTGTATGTGTGAGTACTATTTCCATAATACTGAAGTATAGAGACTAGTAAAATTCATCTATAAAAGCACCAAAAACATAATGTCATTCTTTGTCATAGATGTATCACTGGGCACAAAAAAAATAACATACAGCACCCATAGGTATCAAGAAGTGAAAAGTGACAYCTGAAAACAAATGGTAATTTGCCATTATAATGTTTGACATATGAATGTCTAYACATTCTAAATAAAAGCAAATTGTAAGCCAAAAAATACTTCAGTTTAACCATTAGCACATCCCTACTAAGATTGTTACATCATCCACATAATACTTCATTGGAAAGGAATACTCTCCCATAAACTGAGAAAAAGAATTGGTGGAGTCGGGAGAACGAAAGATATCCACTATCACAATGAAAGCAACAGTCTTCTTSCAAATGTAAACCATTTTAACAGCCTTTATTTAAACTGTCTAGTGCTTTTCCTCTACATAGTTTGTGCCAAGTACTAAAAGCCAAGTAAAAATGAAACCTGTTCCTACCTAAGAGCTACTATCCTATTCAAAAGTCTTAACRGAGAAGTCTATTTTTTCCATCCCAGCACCATGCAAATTAAATGAGACTCAAAATAAAAGCCTTTCCAGGACAACCTGCAGATATACCAGGTGAATTCAGAAGCTTGAGCTACTAGTGCTTTTGAAGATCAGTTTCTGCACAAAGAAGAATTCAAGATTCAGGGTTTTCAACATTTTCAGGACAACTTAATTTTTCTTCAAAGAGAAAGAGAGGGAAAAAAAAAAATCACAGAGACAAATGAGAATATTTTTATCTAAAAAAATCCCAGGATTCAAATGCCTACAAACATATGCAACAGTCACAGCACCCATGAGTGAAACCAACTCTGCCATTGGCAAAAAAAAAAMCAACCAACCAACAAAATACACAAAAGAATAAAACACTACATTTACTATCTGGTTGAAAGCATCCTGCTAACACCAGAAAGAAAATAAGTATTCTCACACTTCATATTCAAGAAAATGTTAACACAGATCTATATTGCTGACATAATCCATTTTCAGTAATTTCAACACCTATAATACACACAGCTGAAATCTGCACTTACCCAACACCCTGAAGACCACAGCCCTTTGCAAACAGCTACTACACACYCCTGTTGTGTGTTATACTCATTATAGAGAATAATGGAGCACATTATTTCTTAAAATATGTTGCCTCAGGTCACCCATATCATAAACCACAGGAGTTGTGTCACTGATGCCTGAAACAGAAATAAAGCCATAATTTATGCATATTTTAAGACACAACTTAGGACCYTCTCTTTCCACTTTACAATCTTTAAAAGAGCATTACAGTCCTAAGGTACTCCATTATGGCATACAGAATGTTCTCTTCAGTATTTTATGTACAAGCCTGTCCCTTCTTTCAGGTCATGGCACAACAGTTAAAGAGATACAGATGAGGCAAATTATATTGGACAAAAATAATATATGGAATATAAGCAACCACCATCATAACCACCACCATAACTGATGTRGCAAGATGTGGCTTCACCCTACCCAAGGTGACAACAAGAAACAAGACCCTTTACATTTAAGTACAGGTGGGTTGCAAATCTGATGGTGCCTTCCCTTTAGAAAAGGGACCASTAAATGCAGTGGTCAGCAGTTGGCACATATTTGAAAGCACAAAAATTTGTTTGGAACAGCTTTCTTATAGTAATAGCTTTACTATAAAAATCAATGCACTTGGGGATAAACGGTTTTTTTTTTAAGGAAATGTTTCTGCAAACAAATCTTGTTGTAGTTGTGTTCTAATATCAGAGCTATTTCATTCTCTTGTAGCGCTGTTACTAGATTGCCTTAAAAGCCCACAAAAAAAGGCACTACAACACAGAATTAAAAAAAAAAAAAAATAGAAAAATCTTGATTTTCTCTAGCTCTCCAGTTTCAAGAAAAATTGACTTAGTATCATTTGTCCTGCTTGGGAAGAGTAGTGAGGGAGAGAGAAATATGATATTTTTCACCTGTTTTCTTTCTTTTTATTGTTCTAAGGAAAAGGTTCACAGAGAAAACATGATTCTCTACTTATGCATCAAGAGCAAGYAAAACTAATTTTTCCACAAGTGCTGCTTGAAAAGACTGTATTTTCCATTCTGCTCATTAAATAAACACGTTATCCCTACTTGCCCAAAAGCAGAAATCAATAAATCCAGATGACATGGTCTTTGTTATTTAACTTCTCTTCATTCTGAAGTATCTTAAGAACCCTTACAAGCCCAGTGTTCTTGTTATCTTTATTCTTCACTATTTAAAAGGATCATCACAATTCACCCACAAAAGCCTTGCTGATATACTCCCACAGTAAACAGAAACCTTTCCATTAAGACCAGAGAAAAATCCAGTTCTTTTCTTTCYAATGCTTTCTTCCTAGCCCTGCCTGTTTTCCTCTACAAAATTAGGAAAGAAAAAAAAAAMCAAAAAAACCCAAGCAAACACATTACATATCCTCAGTTGAACAGCAACATATTTCTAGTACTGCAACATATTTCTAGTACATTCTCATTCCTTTCTTATTAAAAAAGTATTGTCAAGTGTAATTTTTAAGCATTTTGACCACAGCTAAGGATCAAGCAGATATTTTCAGCAAGCCAATAACAAAGCCAACTGTGTGAAAAGAAAAAGCAGTATTTAATTTAGGACTTATCAATGGGTTTGTGCATTTCAAATTGCTTTCCAAAGTTTGTTACCTTGCACTTCACTGTACTGAACTAACTTYGTAACAACTTCATAAGCTCTTTAAAAGACACTTTGAACTCAAAAAAACCCTCAAATGTAAGAATTTTCTATCCTTCAAATCTTTGCCAATTCAGATGTCTTTTGTCATCGTATGTCCTTTTGTCATTTTCATCATTCACAATATCTCAAAAAAAACCCAGAAAAAAGTTTTAGRTTTGCTCTCTCGAGTTTTGTGTTTTCTTACAGAAAATGAAAGTCTCCTTTTTAATTTTTTGTTTTTCTAYTTTCAAACATTCAGAAGTGTACTCAGCACACAAAGCAGTGTCCAGGTCTGGGCCCCTCACCACAAGAAGGACATTGAGATGTTGGAGTGTGCCCAGAGAAAGAAGAGCAATGGAGCTGGGGAAGGGTCTGGAGCACAAGTCCTGTGATGAATGCTTRAGGCAACTGGGGGTGTTTRGCCTGGACAAARGGAGGCTCAGGGRAAAYATTATGAATTCTACAATTATCTGAAAGGAGGTTGTAGCCAGGGAGGCCTGAGCTTCTTCTTGCAGGTAAMAAGTGACAGGATGAGGAGAAATRGCCTTGAGTTGTGCCAGGGGAGGTTCAGATGGAATGTAAGGAAAAATTTATTCAYTGAAAGGGTTATSAAGTAYCAAGCTGGCCACAGAAGCAGTTGAGTTACCATCCMYAGAGATGTTCAAAGAGAATGTGTGGCTGAGGCACTTGATGAYATCATTTAGTGGTGAACACGGTGGTGCTGGATTAATGGTTGGACTCAATGACACTGAAGTTATTTTCAAAATATGAAGATTCTATTACTTCAGTAACCTGAACTCATTATACTACACAACTCAGAAACAAGATTCTGCCAGGTGCTTTTTTCCTGGTTTATGGAAAACTCAATTACAAACATTCAATCAGCTCTGATCAACACACCTTTAACATGCAAGTAATTTACTTCCCCCCTAATAAGCCTTTATAGAAAACACATTGTAAAGAAATTTAGTCCAAAATATAATGSCCATTCTGCTTTCTTTAGTGGATTGATTCTGATATTAATGGGCTTGCTAAAATATTTTCTCAAGAAAACCATAGCAGTTGATTTGGATCTGGTTGAATTAATACAACACCTTCTTTACATTCCCCACAGGTTTATAAAAGATGTTGATGGTCAACAAATCTATCAGTGCTCTCTGAGCAATAAAAAAACTGTGCTTTGTTCTTCTGTTCTACTGCAGGAGACCTACAAACTTTCCTGACCTTACACATACAAATTCAGCTGTACACAGTACAAATCACCTTTTAATATTTAGAAATAAGGCATCACAGCAACAAAAAGAAAGATTAAGAGAAAAAGCCAGCTAGAAAACTGAAATCTTTACAGAGGTAAGAATAGAACATAGTCTGAAATTGCCCTTAGCAACTTYAACCAATACTTTTCTATAAATTCTTTACCATACTGAAGGAATAGGTGCCAGTTTGATAAACCAACACCTATGTAACATCTAGTTAGGATACAAAACGCCATGAATACATGCTATTTTGAGGTTTGCGTAGCTTTAACTTGATTGAAACTTCTGTGCACTTCTACTTTCCAACGCAATGGAGCAGAATCCTATGGAGTGACCCAGCATCAAGCCCACCTTAAGCTCACCTGGGTCTTGATCAGAAGACAGCCCTGCAAACACATGCTCATACATACACACATTTACAATATTCAAGCAGGATTCAATTCAAAAATAAACTTTAGTGTCAGAAAGGAAACAGCAGAAGTGAAGCTCTTCATATTATTCTTGTGATGCCCAGAAGCAGGAAAGAAAATTTCAATATGTACTCTGACCTCCTGCAATTTCAGRCAAAATTACATTTGAGAAGTGTTAGATAAACTTTGAGAGGCAATTCTGATTGTCGGAAAAAGGAAAATACAAAAGTACAGCCATCTCAGCAAAAGGCCACCGATGAGATTTGTGGAACATCGTTCAAGGTTTGGGTCCTTGTTCTGCCTAACCGAGGCCAGCAGCTTTCATCTCACAAATTACTTGGCAGGAGTAAAAACAGGAACCTGCATCCCAAGCTACCACGCTCTACAGCAATACCCTAATCCCACATGGACAGCAAGAAAAAGGCACAAACATTTTGCAGTTTTGATTTTATAGTAAATTGCTGTGTTTTAGATTCAGCTCTATGCAATACCAGCCTTCAATTATCTACACAAAAACTTAGATTTTTTTTTTTTTTTTGTTAAGGTAACAACATTAATGTGTATAGGGAGGTAACACATTGCATATGGGGGCATGTACTGAAACAAGAACATGAAAGTTATAGTACATTGTAAATGGAAAAAAATTTGCCTTTAGGGTGACAGGCTATCATTCAAGAGGAAAAACTAGGTAATTTATTCCTGCAGAGGTATGGTAAGGCTCATATTTTAGCAGACAAAATTCCTTATGATAATACAGCTGAAGTCCAACAGGAAGGGCCTATTAATCCTTTGAGTAGTCCATTATTGTTTATTCAGCCAAAAAAGGTGGCATAAAACGTTAATGCCATCTTCTCACTCAACGTTTTTTCACTGGAAAAATTGAGGAGCTCTACTGATCAGATAGAGCATTGAAAGACTGAGAGAACAGATGGTGGACATGCAGTGAATAATTTTTGCATCCAGCAAACCTTCACTGTTCAATACAGTCTATGCAGAAGAACATGCTCCTTTTCAAGCATCCCACTGGGCAGGTAAGAGTGAAGGATCAGAGTCAATTAAACAAATGTGTTTTGTACTGGCATCCAAAAAGTTACGTCTACTTCATCACCAGCCATAAAGGCTAAGCTAAATATATTAAATAYTGCTGAATACAGAGGGTAAAATTCCATCTCCAAACTGGGTCAGATTAACACAGGTGAACTGTGGGGAAAAAGAAAGACTGCAACTGGAAGAAAGAGAGCACAATATCCTATCTTTGAAAAATCTTCAATTCAATGTGTTGATATCCTTAGAGGTGGAAGGGTTATTAGAGGCCATATATGCTGCTCAAAAACAAGGGAAGTCTCTATTGTCAAATTGAAGAACAATGGTTTTGCTCCAGTTCTTTACACAGCCAAAGGTCTGCAAAATGCTATAGGATTCACATTAAATGCAGAAGTACTGCATTTATATCAGCCTTCATGAGCTGTAAGAAATCACYGCAATACTGAAGGTTAAGACTAAAAATGTTGAGCAACATGACTATTGTTAATATTCCTCTTCCAAAAGTTGTCATTATGTCTTCCACCAAAACTTCATTAAGACTTCAGTGGCATCAGTACTGCCCCTTGGCACTGGAAGAATAATCATTCAGAACAAGATCCTTCTTCTGCACAAGGTGTCATGAGCTTTTATATCTGTACCTACTGGGGAGAGAAGGACTGAAAATCTTGTCTACATATTTTTCTGTTTATTGCTTTTGGAGGGGTTCAGAAAAAGCCAGCCATACACAAATGGTCTATTCTGTTGAAATTAGAGTGGCATTTTCATAAAACAAAACCCTTGAATCTCTCTAACATGCCTTCCAAACTCTCTAAATGCCATGAGACATTTCTACAAGGACACTGGTGTGACCCAGCCTGTAGGAAATGGTTCTGCAGTTTGAATCCAGATTTGTCTTTATYGTAAGATGTGAAAGTGGCTGTGAATTTTAGAAGCAACCAAGTGAACCATTTTTGAATACTTTCCCATTTTTCAGAGTCACACCGCAGTGGGGTCACAGGAAGCAGTGCACTAACAGCACARTCCATAATAAAGGTAACTCTGGATTTAAAAGCAACTACTGCCAAAAAGCCCTCTCTGCCACATGTTAAAAGAAACCTGCTGACAGCTKTTCCAAGTATTTAACTATGGAAACCATACTCTTGAAGCAAGAAGAAATGGGTGTATTGACTACAGCCCTGGATGACAAGAAAACWATTTTCCTTCCTGAGGTAAGAAATTCACTTCATCATCACTCTACTCTATTGAGTGTCTGGCCCTTATAGTGTGCACTCCATAGTGCCCAGTGACTAGATGGAACTTTTTAAAATAAAATTACACATATATAAGTCGTGGCAGTTTTGCAGTCTCAAAAATAATAACCCCAACCCGCTATATAACTCCATGTATTTATTTTTAAAATTTAAAATCAGTTAGGTCTTTTACTCACCATGCAACAAGAAGGAAGTATTTTTAAGCAAAATCTATTTTACATCAATTTTACATTCACTCTAGTTTCTGGCTGAGAAAGGATTAAATATCATACTACTGTTTGTGTTTTTCGAAGGAAACAGTAYGAGATTGTACCTAACCACTGAAAAGCAGCAGAAGAAGAAAACAAGCAACCAGTCTAATTTCCTGGACATACAAATTTATTATGACAAAGCCAAGGAAACATGTTTGAATGATTCTCAGCCTTTTTTTTTCCTGCAAGACAAATGACTCCAYGCTATTGTTACTCCAGTAAAACATGGAAGGGAAACAAAACAAAAAAAAAAAATGTATAATAACCACTCCGAAAAAAAATATGCCAGACAGTGACAAATAACCGATTAAATTTAAATTGGACAGCTCTGGTTGTTGGCAGAATCTTGAAGGCATTTTTGTTTTTAAACACAGAACCAGTGGCAGCATTGTCTGAATACAAGTTTCAGCTAACATGGGGAAYTTCTAGGCTGTGTCAGTGGGTGTTTGGGTTTGTTACACTGCCCACTTCACCTGACCTCCAGTGTACTTTTTTGATGTGTAAAAGAGGATCAAACAGAGCACTGCCAAAAGGGAAATTATGGTTGCCTGAACTCTTAACCTATTGTAAGTGTCTTTCCTTCAAAGCCAAGCTATGAATACACATACGGCACTCCTATAGCACTGATAAAAGATTCCTGGTGCATCRTGAAAATGAAAAATGATTCTCAGTCAAGAGGGAAATTGCCAGAGGTGTCAGAAGACATGTCGCAGTGACGCAAACAGTGACACAGACATTAATTTCAATAATTTGACAGTGAAACAGTGCCTACCTGAGCTGCCTAACTCTCTACAACCTTCCTTCTTTCACAACAACATTTTGTCATTTAGGTTCTTCAAAAACTGAACCTACATTTTTTTAAGTTCCCTTCCCCCTCCAATCCCCCCCTTCAAAAAAAAAAACAAACACATAAACATTTCATTTCAGCAGGGATATTTTCATTAATTAAACTAAATAGAGCAATGACCTGGAAAGGTCATCCCAGCTTTTCAGTATGCCCTCTCCCCCAGCTACAACCGATTACCTTGTCTTTTAGGTTTGCATCATTCCATCAAGGCAGCACACATGGCATCAACAGCATTACTGAGATTGTGATGAGCCACATCCCAATCTGACACAGCCTCTGTCACACACTAAAGGGCTACATTCTAATAGAGGTTGAAGCCTTTACAGAAGCACCCTGGAAAGGAAGAGCCAGTACTGGGGAGAAACTATCACAATATTGGTTATTCCCATGACCCAGTGATATGGCATAGCATAAAGAGTACCCCTCAATGTGAGCTAATTGCTCTCACTAAGTTTCTTTTATTATGTGTTTTTAATCCTTGCTRATGTTACATCCATTAAAACATTACATTAAAATATGTAACATCCATGTTACATCCATTAAAAAAATACAACGTAAACTAACTTAGTAAAATGTAATAGTCAAGAGAGTTTATTGGAAGTGTTTTTGCTCATCTGCTTTAAAAGAAAAGATTCTCACGTGAAAGATATTCACATGCTGATCTTTGAAGAAAGCCACATGCATACATGCTCCCCTCTTATCCAAGAGTAGAGAGATCTTTCAAATTGCTGTAGCTATCCCAACATATATTCCAAGCATTTTATCAGATCCCCAACGACTAGAGACTATAGGCTCATATAGGCTACTCATATATTATCAGCCACAACAACAGTTCCTTAACCAATACACAATGGGCAGGTTTTGGTTTGGCATCTGCTCAAAACAGTAGCCCATTTGCCCATGACTACTGCCCATATTAAACATGCAGTAAATTATTGACTTTGGGGAGGAAAACAAGAAAGGGTGTGTGGGTGTCTGTATACAGGAGACAGCCAAAGGTTTAGCTCTCCCTCACYGCTAGGTTAGCAGGGGACACAGACAGATGGTCACCTTGTGCTGAGGCAGGCTCAGAAAATGCTTTTTCAAGTATAAATACAAATGGGTCTTGTCACTTTTTTTAAAGTCTGAAATATTCCGCTGGCACCAGTTCAGCTGCCTCTTAGTTAAGAGATTTTTGTACAATAAATAAAGTTGCAAAAACGCTAGGTCAAAAAAAAAAACAAACCAACAAACCCAGTCAGCTCCTTCTGCCCCCATTTCTCTCATCATTACAATGCACTCTTGGAACTTTCAACTTCAGGGAAATGCAAATTCTTCAACAATGAATTATGCAAGAGGAACTAAATACATGTGGGTAWAGAKATGACAGGAAAATCTTTTGCAGCACATACGGGGTGACAAGGTACCGAGACAGTGTTCTTCACTCTTGTGCAACTGAAGAGAGAGCAGTTAAATTATACCTGTAGTGAGGTTTTATATACAGCCTTAAGCAACTCCACTTACAGCATCAACACTGCAGAAAGGTGCACGTGACTCCTGAACCCGTGGCTACGGGATGACAGAAAGCAACCTGGATATACAYACAAATGCCATTTAAGGTTACATTTGTCCTTTGCTGCAGACCCTACCAATCTGCTATGTCCTGSTTCACACTTAGGGTACAAGTATATGTGTTTCACCACCTTTTCAATACCCAACATAYATCAAGTCACTAATCAWCACTGGAGCTGTTTRTTTCAACCAGGCTTTGTACCACTGRCACACACCAGATTGCAAAAYTGTTCTTTGCTCTGCAYAGTGTAAAGTCACAAGCAAGGGGCAAGAGGCAGAATATATTGCAGCAGAATATAATAATAAAACAATTAACAAAAACCGACAGAACCACAAAATATTCCATAAAAGCATCAGCATAAAATGAGAAGTAGCTAGGAGACAAGGTACTTCAGCTGAAAGGTGGAAAACCAGAGCAGATGCAGTACCTGGCAACATCCCATAGTAGTGCTGCCATTACTGATTCACATCCTCATCTTTATCATGAATATTCCAGCACACCCCACAACCTTTCACAAGCATTTTTTCACAGAATGTACACAGGTTGATAGTAACAAGTCAAGTTTTACCCTCGGCCACACTTATATGATGAAAATTRGCATAACAAAAATTAGTGCTCACAGATTCTGCCAGAGTATAGAGGAAAACTTTCAACTTTGCACCATTAAGAACTTGACCTAAAGGCAAAAGGAAAAGAAGCAAGCCACGCAAAGCAATTTATTTACTCCCACTGTTCTTCAGTTGCAGCAGCTCCCTCAGGATGAAGACACTGCAATACAAGAAAATTGGAAGGACAGAGAAGCCCTGCTGAGAACTTATTGCAAGTGTGACACAAAACAGCAGCCGCACGGCTAAGGAGGTAAATACAGCATGCCAAAAAAAAAAAAAAAAAAAAAAAAAAAAAAAAAAAAAAATGAGGCCAGCAAGTGGCACCAAGCAAAGCCGCCGGTTAGCGCTCACCGCGGTGCAGCTGCGGTGCCGGTCTCATTCTTTGCCGAGGATCAAGAGGGGAAAAAGGAGCTGTTTGTTTCCCTGCCGCTACCACTAGGGACTCCAGCGCTCGTCTCCCGCTGCCGGCAGCATCCTGGAGGCTGTGAACCGGGAGAGGGCCCGCTGGCAGCCGGGAGAGGAGCGAGTGCCGCAGCGCGCCGGGAGCGCGGCCCGGGGCAGCCGCGGCGAGCGCATCCCAAGGGCAGCCGGCTCCGCTCTGCTCCTGCCAGGCACCAAAGGGCTTTGTCTCTGCTAATCAGCACAATAAAGGGCCACAAAGGAACCTGCTCTTTGATCTCCCGTAGCCTCTCCATCCCTTCTCGTTCAAAGAGCGGTTGCTCAGGGAGCTGATCGCTAGATCGCGTCAGGTGATGCAGGTTTAATGTATCTCTTGGAAAGGTGTGCAAAGAGAATCTTTGACTCTTAAAACAGGCTTGGCTTCTGGTATTTTTTTTTCTTTTTTTTTTTTTCCTACGCCATGTTTAATATACTAAGAACCTTTCACACRCTATAATTTCTTCTCTGTGTCTGAACAATCTTTGGCCCCCAGTGCACACATGAAAGCACAGAACCTTGCAGGCAGCAATCTCCTCTCTCCTACATTTGCACTGCTTATAGCATAATCAAATTACATTCTGGAGAGCCCAAGAACTAATGTAATGAAATAGAAAGTAAMAAAGCAGTTAACACATGATATATGAAACAGGCAACTCAACAGCTACAAAACAAAAGGATTCTGGAGAGGGGAAAGGAATACTTTCAATTATATTTTTAAAAAATTAAATAACAAAGTCTGGGGAAAACATTTGTATTAACTAGGATTCACCTCAAAAAAAACCACAAAACCACAGCTATATAAGAAAAAAAAAATTTAATAACGACATGCAAAGTAGACATTATGACAAAATTTTTTGTACTATAGCTCTGWAACAATGTCTCCAACCACTTTAAAACCATCAAGCATATATCCAGACAAAGACTGGTGACTGCTTCATTTCCAGAGTCAGCTTTAAAGAAAGTTGTTTTGGGTTTGGATTTTTTTTTTTCTGTAGCTGGGTGGTAACCTTGTGACAAAAACCTACTCAAAGACTGGTGAGTAACACACTAAAATTCCCATTTCTAGCCCCGAACTAAGACCACTGGACTGTATTTCTCCCCACAGCCAAAGTCTCAACACTGACTTGGTTCATCTTAGAGGCAATTACACCAACTTAGYGATCTAAGAAGGGAAGCTGATCAACATGCAGCAACATTACGGTGACTTTATAAATCTTAGCAAGCAAGCACTGCAAGCCATTAAACACATATGGAAGAGAAAACTGGGTAAAACATAGCACCAGATGCTTGAGCAAGGCTTGTTTTCCACAACTGGCATGATTCCCACCCTGTCCTCCTCTTGGTCTCTCAGTACTCTGAGACTGACTCCAGCCAAGGGAGACCAGCTCTTTACTGTGTCCTCCCATCCAGCTGCTTCACAGGTCAACAGCTGTACCATGGTCCTTTGTCTATGCAGCAAAGGGAGGACTTGCCTGTAGCTGAAAGCTGAGCAAAGTAGCAAAAGCAACATGAGAATGAATGAGCAGAATCTGAAATACTAAGTATGCAAAGACAGCCAAGAGCATGCTTATGCACAGTATTCTTTGATTCACTTCCCCTTCTCAAGCAACTTCTTTTGCTGTTTTCCTCTGATAATCACAGTGCCATCTGCTCTCACCATTTATCTGGTGTCCCTACCTTTTGGGTATGGAAACATCCCTACTCACATAAAGCATTATCAAACCAATTATGTTCTGTTTATGAAAACACTCAGTTGCTGGAGGGAAGATCACATAGAAGCAAAGTGACTCCAGATAGCAAACCACAAGATACTAGGAAGACACAAAATTCTACATGCTCCTTCACATGACTGTCCTTAGCAGCTGTCTCTTTACTCAATCAAGCTGCAGAAGAAATGCCAGCAGTCCCCCCAGAACCAGTCCCAAGTAAAACCAAACCCCCAGGTTTTCCAGCAATAGTCTGGCAGAACACACAAAGTGCACTGGGCCTGGGAATGTTAATCTGTCAGAATTTGCCATGCTCTAGTTTAAGGACTGTAATCTGTGAAGTCATCTAGMACATGCTGATGGGGAATGAGGAAAAGTATATCAGTGTGCAGATGAGGGCACTGACAGCATTAATATTAACAGTTGTATTTATAAGACTGAAACTCCACAGCCAACTTCTCAATGACAGCTCACTAGCTTCATGCAAAGAACAAATGTGCCCAGGGAGATTGTATAGTCTTCATCATTGGAGGTCTTTAAAAAGAAATTAGACATCTGCCAAAAATTATACAAGTACAGGTGATCATTCTGTGAACGGACTCCATTCTGACATCCTTCCAAACTCACACCACCCACAGAAGCTTATCCCTTAATCTATCCCARTTTGTAACCTCAGAATGGGTTAGTCTCTCCCTTCGTAAGCTCCATTTCAACAGAAATCATTCCCCAAATGAATACAACATCTAATAATATGAGACCTCACAAAAAAATAAGAAGACAGAAATCCTAAAACCACACCCAGCACTTTTGTGCATTAAAGGTTTGTGAACGACCCCTCTCCCCCAAACTCTGAGAGACAAAGCCAACAATGCTAATAAGGGTCAGTATTAGTGCCACAGAACTTAAAAGMAAAACATCTGGCCAGCTAAAAACTCAGCCTAGAGACATGAAATACAATTTTCCAGCAATGTCAGTGAGCAGCCAGAGTCTCATGATCATCAGCAATACTTCGCCCAGAACTGAAGATATATAAAGTGAGTAGTGAACAGGTGTAAAGCTAAAATATGATAACTGAATCTAAACAACACCAGAGGGAACAAAGGCCTGAATTTTTAAAAGCTCAATTCTGATTCCCATGTTCAAATCAGTGTCAGATTATGAAGAGTCAACTACCACACATRCAAGCCTTCAGAAACAAATATAGCTATTAATGCCACAATAAGAATTAGTAACCGTGGAGAACTTCTCAAAGCGAATTCTGCTTGCTTATGCAAAAGAGGCACACAGGATCTAAGAAAATCAATTTCTGAGATCTCTTGATAACTGCTTTCAAGTCTAAAAGGCTCAAATTTGTCACATGGTTTCAAGCTCAGTACAGCTGTTCTGAGCATACTTCAGTTAACTAGGAATAATAATCTGCTAAACATTATTTCAATGTTCATTAATTCTTTGCAATGATGTATATAAATGCCCAAACAACAAATTACATGGTTTATGATGCTTTGAAATTAATGTATTGAAATACACTAGTTATCACCTTCCTCCAAACTGTAAGAGAAATTTATATGGATATTTCTTTCTACCACAAACTAGCAGGATGACCCATACAAAAATACTTCCACAAACACAATGTTGGCTCAAAAACTTTTTGGAAAAGAGCTTTGCCTTTCCAGTATCTATTTAGGTGCGTTATGGTTTCTAGTTTCATGTGTCATACTCCTGAAATACATAGGTAAGATATTGTCTCATTCTGCCAGGTACACTCAACACAGAGTAAGCTGGCAAAACATGTGCTTTCTTTTCCTAACATAGGGCCCGATAACCATKTAGGCTACCATGCAGCAATCTTTTTATCAATTAGCACAAATTGTCACTAGAGCCTGGGCTTTAGTACTTATCTGATTACATATCTGCCCAGAGCTGGCTGCATAATAAAGTACAACATACTCGATGTAGTGCCGGAATCTCTTGTTTATTACACATCTCATGCTTGGCTGRCTAAGAAACATTAGAAGACACATGACAATTCTGCTAAGCCCAAGTAAGCTGCTTTGTTTCATTTTTCTTTGCAGACCAASCATCACTAGCAACTTGTGTGATAAAAGATATTCCAGGTAAAAGCTAAAGGACTTTAAGATTCAGAAATGGAACTTGAGGGTCATGTTGCTTGAAATACAATACTCTACATCCGTAACTCCAAAACTCTATTGCATTTTCCCAATGTTCCTGGAAGTTCTTATTCACAGCAGCTTCCAGAACCTTCAGTAAGGTGATTCCTGCTGCCTCACCTTGATTTCAGAGCCACACCTGTGCTGTCTTGTCTTACCAGAGAAAGCAAGSTTTACATGGTTTGACTCAATGACAGTCAAGGTAATTTCAGAATCATTCATTCATAGTTATTGAATTCCCATAGGGTATRTGGAAATGTGAAGCCACATCTGAAACTCCCAAGCAAAACTTCAAAAAAGTGTCATACCCCAATTAAAAGGGCCATGTCTCTGTCTGTTGCTTGTCATTACGAACCCAAACACTCACAAATTGTGTAATATAAACAAAGAAGCAGTTATTAACTTTCCCTCAACCAGGGGACTTACAGTCTCTGATGCATTTAATTAGTCAATATCTCTAAGCATGTCGATGATAGAAAGCGATGTAATGTGCCAAGTATTACTACTGAGTACCAGCAGCTCAAAAGCATCTTGCCAAAGTACAGCAATAAGCCTGTCCTTTTAAACTTGTTCATAATAATTATAGCTGTTAACAACAGACATTTTTCAGCTGAATGAACATGGTGAGACTTCAACAAACAGCTCTCATCAGTCTGACATTCTTACAAACATCCCTTACTAAATGTCAAGTGAGATTTTCAGAGGCAAAGAAAAGTGTCTTTCTTCCCAGAAAAGAAGGAAGTTTACACAGATAAGAACAAAGTGAGACAGAAGTGGAAGCAAATAACTATTTTCAAAAGAGCTCTAAAATTACTGACAACTATACAAACTATTAATAAAGGTCTGGTTCTAAGCAGGAAAAAGAATCATTTACAGTGCAGAAAACTGCATCTTTTGGACACTGATATTACTCTTCATAGCTCAAGAAGAAACCTCAGAAAATGGTTATTTGTTCAGTGATTTTTTTGTTTTTGTGGTTTTTTTTTTAACTTTGCACCTCTCTTTATTTRGAAGCAGACTGCCATGCGTTAAAGCCATTCATTCTTTAACATTTTAAACAAAAAGATAAATACCTTAAATTGTGTCACAGAGAAAGCCATGGCACATTTAATTATAACTCTATGGTTTTTGCACAATTTCAATACGCACATAGATTTTTCTGAGGGAGCATTTATAATATCTTGCTAATTGGAATACCCAGTGTTGCACTGAACTTCCACYAACAGAATAACCCAATATGCTGACCTATATGAAAACATAATAAATGAGTGAGCATTAGCCTAGTAACAAGATACTCTTAAAAGTGCTACCCCAACACAAACACATCAAAATTACCAATATTTCAGTATTATTTTCTGCTTGGAATGTGACCATTTACCTTTTCTGGGTTTTTTTTTTATGTTTTTTTTTAAATCACAGAGATGCTGAAACATTTTTAGATGCTTATAAAKTACTTTAAAGAGATAAATTGCTAGTATGCCTTACTACATACAAGTACCCAGCTTCCCTATGTCTTAGAATCAGGATCATTTCCATCATGTGTACGTACCTTATTACCAGTAGCATATGTATTACAGTCCTTTATGCATGTTTGATTTGGACTATAGCCTTTCACATATACACATAAAGTCCTAGCATCAGCTGCCAGTTAACAAGCTGCCACAAGGAGTAATGTTTTCAGAAAAGCAAATGTTGATAGTTGAAAGAAACACAGAAGAAGAACAGCCCTACTTTCACAATGCTTTTCAAAACAGCCCTGAAGAATTCAAGGACTGTTCTCTCTCCAAGCTTACAAAACTTCATGGACACTTCCATTTAACAGATGCAGGGTTTTTTTCAACGGGAAGAAAAGAAAAAAAGACACCACTTAGTATTTGCAGGTTGAATCTAAAATTAATCATGCTAACACACTTAGAAGTAGTAGAATTGTGATTTTTCCCCCCACTAATGGATTCATAAGTATTAACGACTTATGAAATTACTTAGCCCATATGTAAATCAAACCACTGAATTTCTTACTGCAAGACTAGTTCTACATGGCTAGCAAGAATAAGGTATTGTACTTCAACAGTCAAGTGGATTAACATAAAAATTGGAACAACAGTTACTTGAACTCAGTCACATACTCCCTCATACCGCTATAAGGTTCACTATAGATACATAATCTCTTTCTAACTCATTAGAGTCTGGACACAACTATATTTTTTATAATCATAACTTCTATTTGGGCCAGTTTCAAATTGAGATAATTAAAGCAAACTTCAATATTTTGCAGCTTCAGACTTCACACAAGTTATAGCCCTTGGCCATAGCACTTTGCTRTAAAACTTTGATCTAGGGTAGAAATGAAGATTTCAGGTCTTTCAAATTTAGGACCTTGTGMCTTAAAACCTACCTTAAAAGCATTACCCAGGTAAAAGTAATGTGATTTTGCATACCTGAATCTACATGATTCACGAAACAAGAGTTCTGAACTCTTGGTATTTGTCTCAGGGGGATTTGACTCTGATTCCTTAAGATAACTCTAACCCTACCAGCTATTCTAGCACACAAGCAGCCAGTCTCTCCCTTTCAAGGAAAAATATTCATTGTTCATTTAGGAGCTAAGAAAGTACTGTATAGATCCAAAGTACTGTAATTAACTTTCTGATACTCCAACCTGGCAAAAGAAACCTGTGGCAGAGAAATAAAAAAAAATTAAAAATAAAGGGGAGGAGTATGGATCATTTGTGCTCTGCCATCTAAGAAAAAAAGAAGTGAGTTATTTTATAAAATTTGCATTGTTCCAAGGAGCAAACAACCATTACTCATTATAGTTACAAAATTGCTTTAGTCTCCTTCATCAAAGCAAGTACCTTATACAGCAACCTCTGCATCTCTGACAGGGCAGGGCAGCTCAATGACTAGTGGTCACATTAACCAATCCAGTTCCACACAAGAACAGAAAAGGATCAGAGTGATCAAAACTAATACACCACAAACAAAAGCCTGATCAGTGTCTGAAGTAAGCTTAGGTCGTTGTTCTGTTACTCAATTCCTACCCTACTGAACGAGCACAGCTCTTCTTGACACAGTACTTAATGCCCTGAGCCACAGCTAGCTTTTCAGATCAAATGCAGGTAACAAATAAAGTGTATACCTGTATTAGAAAAGTTACTGTTATGAGAAAAAAGGTGGGGGAGATTGGGAGAGGTAATAAGTCCGTTTCACCTAACTCTGATTGGATTTACATGCTTGCCTCTAAGTGTATTAAGCCACAACAATACCCACAGCTAATGAAATAATGAGTTGTTAGCACCACCTCCGCCACTCTTCCCCTTCCCGGGGCATTGGGCAGGAGAAAGCAGCTGGAGCCGTGCCCTGCTGGTGGCTGTTCCCAAGGTTTGTGCTGCACCATGACCCATCGAGTTTAGAAGAAGCAAAGGCTTCAAGAGCTACATGTAAAGCAGCTCCCGGTCACCAAGAAAACAAATCGATTTTTAAATTACTTTCAATCGCGATAAAACTCAGTAAGGAGTCCCGAAAAAAACAGCAAAGAGAACATATTCAAAGATTTAAAGTAGAGATAGGGCTCACTTAAATGATCTTTTGATGCTGGACTCCAGATACAGTCTTTCTAAAAGACTTTTGCAGAGGAAGCACTAAGGAGGAAGCTTTATGGAGAGGAGGCAAATGTGTTAGCAAAGCGTGCAACTAATGTTTGGAGGCAASGTGGTGGGACAAAATTTCAGCTGGAGTTGGAAGCAATCTTTTTTCCACAGGCTAAAACAAAACCAAAAAGGTAATCCAAAAAGTTTCTTATAGTTGCTTATCTCACAAACACAAGACATTTTAATGTTTTAGACAGAGAACAAGTTTGTTGTAGTAGAAGTGCTTATGACAGAAGCGCTTGAATCTTCTGAAACAAAAGATGTGTGTACACACCCACATACATACAATTTCTAGCTGTCCACACAAGAACAAGAATGAATTTCTAAATAAATATTGTGTTACTCTTGGAATAAAGCTTGAAATATTAGCATCATGCATTGTTAAAAGAACAATGAAGGCAGCAGAGAGAAGAGGGGTATCTATGAAGATTTGAGGTTAAAAGGCAAAGTCAATTCAAGTCATTTTATAAAATAAATTAGCCCAAAACTATTTTGAAACAGGCACAACCTCATTCTGACAGTGACATAACAAAACTATAGTGTAGCTATTTGTTTTATTAAATCATATTCTATTTATGCAGAGGGTGGTAGGGCCTGTCTGTCTTTAAGGACTCAGTGCTTTTTCTTATTCAGATTTGGAATTTTTTTTTAATTTTTAAGCTTTCCAGAAGAAAACATAGTAATTAATGTAAACATATTGTTTAAACTTTGTGTTTGYCATATCCAAGAACTAAAAACTTTAAACCCCACATAGTTTTCATCACCTCTTATGAATCTGTAAGTTCTCAATGCATTAATTTCCAAAACCAGAACTCAAAGCCACCTTCTTTATGAACCCTTTTAAACAAATCTTCTGTACCATAAAAGATGTGATGGGGTAAAATGTTACAGTGTTATTCTGTGCTTCAACTCTAAATAAAAGCCTAAAWTTAAATATATTTGTAAAGGAATACATACCAAGGCGGTATGGGTGAAAATCTGGTTTTTGTAATAATAGTTTTCTATCTTTGGATGTTCCAGTCAAGATCAATAGAAAATAACACCCCAAACATTAAATAGCTCAAGTGCAACAGGAATATGCTGTATTGATGCCTTATTATATTCATAAATGTAAGAGTAATCACCAAAGTCAACTTTTTGATGGAGGCAAATAATCTTCATAATCATGAAATGCATATGGGGTCCTATGAAGGGGGCAGAAATTGCTCTAAATTTGTGACTACAAGGTTCAAGGCACCACAATCCTCATTAAAACTCTTGCTACAGGTATTATTTTACCAAGGGCAATCAGATCCTTCAATAGGATCAGCTACTGGACTGGTCTAAGGTCTCTAAGCCCCAGAGATGCTGCAAGGTCYAACTATTCCAGGTTCCTCCAGTCAGTGTCCTCAGAGCTGTATCTGTTTACCTACGCAGCTACAAAGCAATTAAAGCAGCTCAACACCTGTATGGGTTTTGTAATATTAATCTCTATTATTCAAACTGATCTCGCAGTTCTACTTTGTTGTTCCTACCCTTAGGGGAAACAGAATCAACCTTGCAATTCCAGAGCAAGATTTGTAACATTATGCATTAGAATAAGGTACTGTGAGGTCTGTGGCTGATCTTCACACCCACTGTGAACGGGATCTATGCAAAACAATGGAAAGTAAGACRCAGCCTCCAATACAGGAGTTTCAGGGTTGATTTAGTGACTCAACTCTTGCTTAATCCTTTTCAAATTATTCTCTTCCACACCAGCTAGTTCAAGAATGAGTCAGAAGTTGTTTGCATATTTCATCTCCATCTTTACCAGCAAAAGGCATGCAAGCAAGCAAGGAAAAAGAATGAATTGCCAATGGCAGTAGTTACAAACAAGACCAAAACTAACCTTGCTAATGACACAAAAGCTGCCCACTATCCCGACATGGTGATGCACTTTTATTGCCCTCATCCAATGTGAACAGCAGTTGCATCAGYTCTAGCTAGAGCTTGCTGCAGGTAGTTCAGATGTAGGCATCTCCAATGTGATCCATTTCTCCATCTGTCCCGCACTACAGCAGAGCTGTTTTAACCTATTTAGCAAGTGAAGGTAATGCAAAAGGCAGCAACAAGGCAACACTATTGTACTGATCCTCACCCCTGCCTTGGGAGGAACAGCTTRGCAGAATAAATTTGGCATTAAATTCCCAGGTAGCAAAAGAACAAATATTTGAACCACATTCTTGACTGTTACCATAATGCATTCTTTGGGCATCCCATTTTGTTCCAGTTCTGCCAATTTAAATAGTATGATCTCTAAAGGGAGGTATTGCTTTATCTCACAAAATGACTGCATTTTAACAGCCATTCAACAACAAATTCAAAAAAATTACTGCTTGCTGAGTGCCTGCAAGTAGAAATTTAAAGCCCAAGCAAGTAAAAGCATTTCTTCATCTTATGAAACTTAGGGTATCATATTATAATGAAATGCCATTAAAGATATTTGTTACTGTAATACAGAAAAGCAAGTTAATCAGAAATAGCACAAGTATCAGAAGTACACTAGGAGGTGGCAGGGATGCTTCTCATTTTTGTCCTGAGGGGTAGTAGCCATGCACTGGGGGAGCAATTTACCAGCATAATGCAATAGCTCAATAACAGTTTTAGTAGTCTATACAGTACATAAATCTATACACTCTTTACCCTACAGGCAAACTGGTAGAGACAGCAAAAGCAACTAAGACACATCACAAARTAGCTGCATGTGCTTACAGTAGATCAAATATAAGACTATTCCTTCTCACCATCCCTATCTGAACTTTAACAAAGTCAACAGGCACAGAGAAAGAGCCTACTCCCTCCAATAGGGCCAGAGCACTACCCTAGATTTAAAAGCAGTACATATTTCCAGTACTATTGGGTATTATCATGTCTAATGGATAGGACAATGAGACAATTGATAGGTAGATTGTATTCTACTAAAACAACACAATTCAACAGACTTCCCAGCTGCGACAAAAGCAAGGACAAAACAATTAGTTTCATCTCATATCACCAACACATCAACTCCTTCTCAATAAAACATCAAATCATAAAAATAAAAACTGAGACGCTAGAGAACTGAAAAAAAATCCCAACAGTTTAAGTAGAAGTCTTTAAGATGTGATGTTAAAAGAAAACCAAACTACCATAGTATTACACTACTAGTCTTGCTCAAAACATTTYAGTGTAGGAGCACATTCATAATTTGTTTTAGAAAAGGAAACAAAGCATTTCTTTTGCATTGTAATATTAAAAATTCAAACAGGGTATTACAATAACAAAAGTCAATTTCCAGTTCTATTACTAACAATGGTAAAGAAGCCCATGTAACCTTAAATTCTTAATGTTTTCTAGTGTCTATGTTATCCTACTAAAATCAAATGGAACATCAGGTCTTTTGTAGAAGACATGCTCTTCTTGCTCCAGTGACCTTTTCTCCACTGCTTYTTGTGGAGCTCACTGCTGGGCTTAAATAATTAAACATGTCTAAGCCTGAAGTGACTTCAGTAATGCACCYTCATTTGAAAAGTATTATTTAGACAATAACTTGTAGAACTGAAGCTCAAATGCTTATTCTCATAAACTGATATTCTTATTGGAAGTACCTACTCATTTCCATTGCCAGAGGGCCTGGASAAGATCATGAAAGCAGCCTTCTAGTACACCAATTACAGCTAAACAATAYGGAAAGAAGGACAACTATGAGTAATATTCAGAAGTGAAAGAATTTATATGTSTAAAGCTTAGGCATGGTCTATGACTAAAAATGGAGAGCACTCTCATTGTATAATRTACATTAAACTATGACAAAATAACCTTAGGAAACAGTTACTCATGTTACATTTAGAGATGTTATTTTTCCAAATATTCATAGATTTAGAAAGTACATTTTGGCAAGTTATGATTTTTTTCCTCCCTCAACAACACAAAATTCACTTCTACYAGCAAAGTAAATATTTATGAATATCAAAGCAGTAACTTTATCCAGCTCTACTTCCTCTGTGTCCTCAARGCCATGACTTTATAGGATGCTCCTAAAAATTTCCCTACCCATCCACAAAAGCATAAAGAAAGGGGTGGTTTTGGGGAAGCCTGTTTCCTGCTGACACCAACATAAACATTTCAAGTTGGCTCATTCCTCGAGCGAGACAAAGAAGTAGGTTTATGTCACAGGGAGATAAGATATGACATAAAAAAAATATTCTCCTCCATGGCTAGACCTCAAAAYCTGGAATGCTGAAATGTTCTTGATTCAAAGTAAAACTTGGATTTGAAATGGGAAATTACATTACACAAATGTTAGTGGTTTTGACAGACMTTTTACTCAGTTTCTCCTGTCTTTCTACATTCTGTAAACAAGTCTAGTAGAACATATAAATCATAAAATATCATATAATGATAATATATGATAAATATCATACCATGTTCAGTGAGACAGGTATGGAAGCTCTCTATTCATCCACATGAAAAGAAAGATTTTGCTTCTCCGCCTACTTCAGAAAAAGAATATAATAAGAATTAAGACAGATTAAGAGACTCTTTTAGGCAGCTTAAGACCCTTAAGCACATACTCCCAAGCCAAGAATTTCTAATACAACGAGTCGCCTAGTTACCTCTCTCAACTGTCACTGTTGTCAGTATTGCATAAAGCTGCTTAAACTATAAAGCTGATTGTCAAGGGAATCCCAGTCTGAACGGATCTTTTGTGGTCTGAAAGGGTTGTGACTTCTGTAAAAGGAGGGCATCGGGTTACCGCAGCAAGCTTTGAATATCAATGACAAAGGAGGAAAAGGAAAGCTCACAAGTCAGGCTATTCTCTCTCCCTTACATCTCATTGAAATCACATGGCAGCTGCAGGGCAGGACAGAGCCAAGGAGGGCCGGGGCAGTCCTTGCTCCYGAGGTCACTCTGCTCTCCAGTGAAGAGCACAGACTCTCCTGCAGGTCACAGGAGAGCAAGRAATGCCTCTGAGCAAAGCTGCAGTATACAGCCCACTCCACTGCAAGCACACACTGCAATTTCAGGGGCAAARAAAAACCCATATGGAACAGTGTGATATGAAACATGAGGGGGAAAAAGAATAGTGTTTACTTCCTGATGGCACAGGTTACATGAATCCAGCCATACATTAACTCAGCCAAATTTCTCTGCATGTTCTAGAGCTATTCACAAAGYCATCCATAATTTTCAGTTGCTGAAAAAGCTCAAAGCTTACACAGTAATGGATTATATTTTTCATGGAAGACATGGCTGATTACATAAAAAGTGTCATCATCAAATATTCTGAGGTCTAGTTCATGATCTYCAGAAATTTTATTTTCTTTTCCAGAAATGAAAACACCTACCCATTCAGTTCTATTGCATAATAAAAATTTTCAGTGTATTAGTCACTTGATTTCAACTTATGTCTGGATACTTGGGCTTTGGCATACCTACATATTAAATTACCTCTTCTGCATGCCTCAGTTTGCTTCAGGCTTTCTGAATTAAACTGAATCTAACATTAACTATTTCTAGTCAATGAGAGGAATGATTGCATAGCTGAACAGATAAAGAACATGACTTTAATATTTACAACACCATTGCAATACAATAACTGAAGGGTATTTGGTGAGGCAGTACTCTCACTAAGTTCTGTTCTGACTTTARTTTTATTTCTACTTAATATATATTCTCTTATTTAAGGAACTGCAGCTCAAATTTCCGACACAAGTCCAAGGCTTAAGTTTTCAAAGGTTTTTTCAAGAGAGCTCCAAATCCCTTAGGGAATTTTCATAATGCCACTCCTGTTATTTTCCTTATTCAAAATAAAAATGTAGACTTGAGACCTGACTTATTTCTGAAGTACATGCCTGAGATACTTAAAAGAACACTACAACCCATTTTCCCCCAGCCRAATTGCCAAAATACACTTTGCATGTAAATTTAAAACTTTCTTCTATGTCTGAACAATACAATCCTTATTTATACTCTTGTAAGAATAGGAAACTACCTTTTTCTTTGAGGTACTTTATTCCACCCTTTGCTCAACAGTTTTTCCTACTGAACCTTCTGCTTTCCAAAAGGCAGCTACTCTTGTAATTTTAAGTAGGTAGATCATTTAGGTTCAAAGTACATAATTTTCTTCCTGAAATAACCAAGGGTATAGTGAAAATTTATAGGTTTACCTGAAATGCACAGTTACTGTGAGTGGCTCCAGAGAAAAATAGGTTGAAACAAAAGCAGCATCAACATGAGAGCTTCTGTAGAATGGCCTAACCCTCAAAACATTCACCTTCACTTTGTCCCTTTAACTAGAAGGCACTACTAATGATGCTTTCAACAACGCTTAACTGATGAACAACAAGTGGTGAGGGGGAAATAAYACAAAGAAGTGCCATCCCTAGGTTTACATAATTATACCAAAATGATGTCTTCAATAAGCTACTGATGCAACACATCTAGTATAAAAGCATTGCTGTTCTTTCTTTCTCATTTGCCAATTTATTGCTGGGACACCAGAAAAGACAGTAAAGAATATATCCTGTTAGCATCTTCTCCTACAACTATACAAGAGAAAAGTGAGGCCCTCTGTTGCTCCCACAAGGAGTCAAAAGAAACTAAGCAAACACTTCCAAAAAYGAGTTTCACTTGTCCTCTTCCGTCATACCAAATCAGCTGTTTCAGAGAAGCTAAATAAGCCTGTTCTTACTCTAATGAGCAGGGAAAACAACAGGATTGGCACTTACTCTCTAGTTACTAATACATATTAGAATTCATAAACCCTTGACATAAATTCARCTTACCAAAACGACATCTAAAATTACCAAAGATATCAGAATGGGCCTCACAGAAAAATCTCCTGGCCATGGRTTGTAAGCTCAAAGATATGTAAAAAATGCACAAAGAGAAGCCTTTCATGTCTGCAGTCATGAGCTTGATTTCATTTAYGCATACTTTTGTTTTACACATTACTGTTACTCTCTGCAAGACACAGAATACAAAGAATACTTACCACTGATGGCTAGTTGAGTAAAGAAACTTGGGCAAATTACAAAACAATGGTCTGTGAAAAAAGGTTTCTCCAATACACCCAGGGAAGAGACCTAGATTTCTTGCTACAGTTCTGCCTCTGCAGTATGTTCTGAGAAAAAGTCTCCAGTTTCTGAAGAAATCTCTGCCCACCACCTCCTCCAGGATCAATAGGATTCTATCTTATGTAACCACTCTAAGTTTGGCAGCAAGAGCTCTTACATGGCAGCATCTTGCAGATTTTGAGAAGACAGAAACATTAAGTTTCCTCCTTAGCAATAKGAAATGGCTGTAGAAAACTCCACGTACTACTGGGGCATTTGATCTTAACTTTGACAATTTTTTTCCATGGCTACCTTAGCAGTCTGAAAAGTAACAGCCCCTAAAAGCAAATACCTGCCTATATATACACTGTGCTCTCAACCMTACTCTTTTGGGCGACTCCTGAAAGCTACAATGTCTAAAAAAAMCATTATCTTATTTTTTAAGTCTTTGTTATAAAACTCAAAGGTACATGAGCTTYGGCATTCATCTGATAAAAATATAAGGAACTCTTACTACTAGAGGATGCCCTCTTAGCTTCCTCAATCTGCACCAAACAGAAAGACCAAACAATGGGTACTGTTGTCTTCCCTAAAAACACAATTAACTTTTTAACAAGCTAAGAAATTTTAAAAAATCTCCCAAACTTCATTTTCACACTTCCAACTAGGAATACTCAAATTGGTTTTAGAAATTAAAATTAACTGGGTCTATACTCAAAACTCTTAAGCAGTATGTTATCTACCATGTTTGCTTGCTGGCCCAGGAACGGGAATTTTGGACTCTTACGTCTCCTTCACTCCTAAACCTTATTTTTTGGCACAGAGTGAAAATAAATGGTAAAGAGAGTGATATAGAAAGGGGCAGAGAATATAATTTACCTCATTCACCTAACTTGTCAATTCAAAGGATGCATTTGTAACTTCATTTTTCTTCAAGTGGCAAAAAGTAAATTTTACTATTAAATTTTCTAAAGGTAAGTCCACCTGCATGAATTTCCAGTGATCATACCATTTGTCAAAGTAGTACATGTTCATAAGCAATGTGTTCCTGATAAACTACTCTTTTCTGCCTCCTTATTTCAAAACCAGGCCAGTGTCATCACATTAGTGTAAGATAATATTGCRGACCAACACAATGAGTCAGCAATCAAAATGACGTGTTCTGCCATCCCACAGAGCWTGTTCTTTTGGTTTAAGTCCTGGAATTGCTGGTACATCTCCTCTCTCCCATCCTCCCCTTGTTTGCACGCCACAGCATAGCTCCAGGATTGTCTTACCAGTTGTCAGCCCAGCTTGTTTCAGAAGAAAGAAGGAATTCATGGGTAAAGTATCTGGGTCTTAGAAACACAGAAACATGTGCTGGAGAAGGTTAGTGCCTGGTTGGCTGACTTCAGCAACAAGAAAAGAAAGCTGCTCAATTAACTGGAGTTAACTGAAAAAGAAATTTCAGTTATCTTCTAATTATTCTTAAAACAACATTTGGACAATCCAGTTCACAAGAATCTCATTGTACCTCTATTATTACTGAGAGACTTGACCTATGTCACATTTAGTGCCAGACCCATGCAAGCCTTCCTGTCATATTCCAGCAAGATGCACAGAGCACAGTGGATTGAGCTCACACAAGCAGCCACGCAGCACGGAGGAGAAAGCATTTTACACCTTAGCTGAGACTGAAGGCATATGGGGCATTGCAGTATGAAATGCAATTGAAATTCAAGGGTCACTAAAATGAAACACTTAACATTCTTTTGACAAACTAACTGCTGGCTTGGGTATTTTTTAAAAAATAAAAACCCTCACATGGTCCAAATGGTGCCAAAGCTTGTTCCCACATAAAACCTGCTAGAACTGAGTRTTATTCACTTCCATTCTTTCCATAAGAACAAGAAGAGTATTAGAGACCAAAATTAATCCTGTGATAGCATGTTAGGTTACAATATCATGTATAAGAGATACAAATCCCCCTCCCCCCCAAAAAAAAAATTGCAAGTGTTACAGTATATTTAAGAAATCAGAATCAAAATCCCAGGAAAGTTCTAATGAAACTCTACTAAACCAACACAATTGGGGAAACATGGGAAGAGAAGCACAAGGTTTCCTTTTCAGTGAGCCTGTTAAAATGTCAAATAGCCACCATTTGCTTTAGTCACCAATAAAAGGAGGAGATAATGAAAAAACATGACTACATGAAAAAACACATGATTAATAACAGCTGTACACTGTAAWGAGTGATGATATACTTCTTTTCCAGCATACAGGTGACTGATCTTCCACTCTGTTTAAGGCAACATTACTAAATTATATTCCATCAGAATATCCAGAAATGGAAATTAAGAAAAGTGTGTTGTCTTTTCCCCAGAACATGAAAGTTTAATCGCCAGCCAGAACATTTGTCCTCTGCTTTCGTCCAGGCACCATCTCTGCTTTGATGGTCTCACTTCATACTTCAATTCCAAAACCAGGCTAAGGCTCTAAAAATCATGAGTTGTCATTTCTTCACACACATTTTTTAGCCCTCATTACACAGAGACGCTCTCCCATGGTTAAAAAAGAATATAGCTCATTGCCTGGTGAAACAGATTCCTGTGCTACATGCAATTGGGACTTGAGGAAAGTACAATGAGGTAAAACTATGGCAAACTGCATCCTGGCCAGAAAGAGATCTGTTTGTCATAATCATATACAGTAAATGCACATGCAACACAGAAGCATCACTTCCAGAAAATGAGGGGAAACACACCTATAACCAGTTCTCCTTTCTTCCTTAATCCATCTTTAAAGCTATTATGCAAAACCAGTGGGAAATAGAGGGACTGACTGACAGGATGCAATAACATAAARTGATTTGATTACTCTGAAGCAGAGCCTTTTCATTAAGTTTTTTGCTTTACAACACAGGATCTGTTGCAAGAAGGGTCATTTATACTTCTTTGTACCAAATAGATCATCCTATTTGAKGTGTCCCTGTATTCACAAATCTGATGTAATTCCACTTTTCTCTACATATATTACATATGCATACATTACATACGTATATATACACATATAGAAGCCACACAGCATCTGGTTATTCAGTAGAACTGTATTTTGRTCCCTGTTTTTTTACACTACATATCCAGCTATGCAGTATTTCAAAGAGATATCATATTCTTCAAGATTAGTCATTCATATTCATACAATTGAGAAGGCATGAGTACCTAGCAATTGCATTTTGAGAACGAAGCATCTTTGAAATGTATTTACAGATGGTTTTCTTACCTCCTTGGGAATGCTAAGTACTATCAGTGCAGCAAAAAAAAAAAAAAAAAAGCTCAACTACAAGAGCTCTGATTCTATTGCAGTGCAATGGTATTTTATTTCTATTATTTAACAAAACGATAGGAAAGGCTACAACACTCATACTGTTCCAGCAGAAACTGCATTGGTGAAAGGGGGTGCATGGGGAAGAAAAGTGCCAGGTTCAAATACTGAGTAGCACCAGAGCAATATGACTGATAGATCTTCAGAAATTCTGGAGTGCCATGAACCATGCTGGATGAGGCATTCACTTTGGTCACCTGAGCGCATAGAAGCGCCCACATCCCAAAAAATAATGGCCCACAAGAACCCCTTTGTGATTGGCACTTTAAGGTATAAGAGTTATTACTGTTTGGTCCTACATATTGAACCAAATTCTGTAGAAAAAAAAAAAAACCACCCTAGCATTCAAGAGGTTAATGAGAAGCACACAGGCAAACTTCATGTAAGTGGATGCACAAATCCACAAATTTCTGTTCTGCTACCTTACTTTGGCTAACAGCAGCAGAAACAGCTTTGTACTTACATATTCATCATTTCAAAGCTGACTGAAATGCAGAGAAAAAAAACTAGACAAGATTTATGAAAATATGGAGGCTTCTATTGAAGATACTGTATGAGCTATATTTCTTGCACATTCTAGATACTTTCCAAATATTTTAGCTTGTTTAATAAAAAGATTTCTCTTCATAGAAATTCTAATACCTTTGAAATAAAAGGAGCTTTGTACTGCTATTTAACTAACATTTTCAATGAGCCCTATAGATTATTATTTTCCAAGCATTTTTACTGTGCAAATGGCAGGGGAAGGAGAGAAAAAAAAAAAAAAAAAAAAAAAGGAAGTAAAAAGAGAATACAAATTACAAGCACAGACTTTACAAACATCACACTCAGTATGCACCCAGTACTAATGTTTTAGCCTTCTCCCCCCCGCTTCAAGCAAGCAAGCAGGAAACAAACAAGGAAACAGAAGGGGTAGGCAATCCCCCGGACTTACCTTTAGTACATCCCTCTATAAAMTTCTTAGAGAGAAATTTAAATTCCTCCAAGTGGATTTGATTCTTTTTGCTTTTTTCTTTCTCGAGTCACAGAGAAGCAAAACAATTAGTTTTCAGAGGTTCCATTTACTGCTCTTTCATCCCCAGCAAAATGCGTCCAGGAGACTATGCCAAAAGTGAGCCCAGAACTCAAAGGCAATTGGAAAASGGAGCGTAGGGGGTTGCAGAAGGACCAGATTGTGAAATTCAGTAGCTTGAGCACAGAAATATCCTACTGTACAATATACCTGGCTTCTTGCTCACCAAAAAACTGTAGTGCAAACTGTCAGTAGTAGCCTCCAATAGCTGCTGTGTGTGCTGCAGATGGTATGTCTCACTGTTACCTTCCCAGATGGGTAGAGGATTCAGAGAGCAGCAAAACCAGGGGGTCGCCTCCAAACCAGGTGGATTGCCAGCCACTCATTCACTCAGTCCAATTAATCAAGACAAGAACAGCTCAGTCACCGGAGGTATCTCCTTCCAGGGTGCACAGGATTATGGCAAGGTTATTAATCTTGCTTTGCTGCATCCCCCCCACCCCCTACATTCAGCAGCCTGCACCGAGATGATTGCCAGCTCTGTCTCTGTCCCTGTTCTACTGCATTTTGCTCAGCCCTCTGTTGCTGCAAGTGAAACACAGAGGAGGGAGGAATACTAATAAGGTGGTTAGCTACAGTTTCTTTAAGGCATTCTACATACYGTGTGCTCGTGTGTGTACGTGCATGTGTGTGTGCATTTTCCACGGGGCGATCTGGATTTCTTGGCAGCTGAAATAGGACTTGTTTCTACATCAAAGTCTGAATTAATCTGGATTATCACCTAATGAATATCAGAGCCAGCAATTGTATTTTACTTAGGATAAGAGGAGGGTACTAAATGGTCTAGAAGATTAGGACGGCAGGAGTGGTTATAGGGGGGGGGAGTGGGGGGTTGGTAGGGTAGAAATCACAGTACTCCCAGAAGAGCATAATCAGTTAGAAAATTTATTCCAAAGGGATCATTTTAGCGATGTTTTAAAAGTCATTCTTATGTCCTGTACCACTCAAGATTTTAAAATCAGCACTATATTATCCATCTKTAGACTAGGCAGCAATATGCAGAGTCAAGTAAATATTTTTAGAAAAGAAAGGATTTCTGGCAGGAAAAGGAAAATTTAGAATGCCAGTGAAAGCAGACATCCAGCTCTGCATTTATGAAGGTGCTCGAAATTCCCTCCTTTATTGAGAAYTGCTCTGCCAAAACCTTTCATTTATGAAATGAGTTTAGAGTTCTCAGTCCAACAGCCAAAACAGATTCACCATGCATCGCCTAAATAGCCAACCTGCACCGGTGCATGAACCTGAGCATTGTGCTGTGGCAAGTACATGTCCTAGCTGTAATTCACTCTCATGAAATATGAAAACAGTCATATTGCCTTTGCATTCCCACAGGTAATTCAGACCCTCTGCATCAGGCTCAGGATGCAAACACTGCTGTCTCACTTGTCATCCATAATTTCAGCTTTTTGCAGCAGATGACACTTCAGACTCCTTCAGGAGACTGAAGACTAAGACTCCTTCAGAAACCTGAAAGYAAAAATAAACCATTCCTCAGAAGCAGTTCTGGAATTGCTACACTAAGTTATGACTGTGGGACTGTTAAAGAGCCACTTCCCAGGGCTGAGCAACCAAAAATAGTTGACAGAGCTCCCTAAAGAATGAGCTGCATGAAATTACTTTGGTGCTTCATTCACAGAAAGAGCTACCAGGCTACCACCCCAAGTTTTAGCAAACAAACTGTAATTGAACAAGGTGTAAACACTTTAGGGAGCTTTAAGTACACCAGCTATAGGATAGCTACCAAAGATGCACTGACAAAGGCAGTTACTGTAGCACAAAKGACTGCAATGTAACATGACACTATCCACAAGCACTGTGGCCACAATATTTAATACTAACATGGAGTAAAAGTGTACTGTTAGGTAAACCCTGCAGTTTTAACAGCCAGTGAACTTGCAAAGCCACGCAGCATGAGAAGGAGGCTGTGGTGTCTGGAAAGAAAAATGTAGGACACTGTAGGAAACTTTCAGAAGATGGAAGATCTGCACAGTTTCACAAATCACACAGTCACTTGGGCTTTTTTCACTTTTTCAGCTTAAATTTCTTTATAATTTAAATCTAAAACGATTTATTTATATAAAAGTTTACTGAACTAACAGGATATTACCACTGCAGATAGTAACTGTTTTTTCTTTGCTGCAATTATTTTGCTTCTATTTGCTATCCTTTTTGCACCCTCCATCCTATTCCCAAACACTGTGTGRCACCTTGGGTTGCTGTTTTCTTGACAAGAGGATTCTTGCTCATCCACACACATAACCACGCCTGTCCACAGAGGAGCATATGCAGCCACACTAGCTTGGACTGAAGATCCATGTAGCCAAGGTTTTGCCTGTGCTGGTCACTGTCACAGGCAGCATGAGATCAAGGGAAGCAAATGGTGATATTTCCCAAGTAYACTGTGCCAGCCTTTAATTATCTGCACCACAAAGAGTTGCAAAGTCAGAGACAGGAATGCTCTGCACACCTTAGCATGCCACTCACAGATTCATAGTCTTCTATCACAAGCAGCCTGGACTAATTTCCTCATGCTGTGAAGCCCTGATGTATCTACTTGCCCTTCATACTGACTTTGCTCTTTTTAGTCTTGTCACTAACCTTTTCCATCTCGTCCAAAACACCATGGGCATACCACAAGAGTATAGTGAAACTCTGACACTTTCTACTTGGAGAATATTTCATCCCAGAGCACATGTTAATGAAGCTAATGGCATCTTCTGTTTTCTAACACTATAGCATGAATAATTTTGCTACCCTCAGATTAAAACTTTCATCAATGATATAACATTTATRGTTCCAAMTAGTCAGCTAAGATTTCATAAGACCTCATGTCTAGGCCAAAGT
>NW_026623234.1:448459-491117 GCF_030028575.1 Malurus melanocephalus
ATTCTTAATCATAATCCCAAATGTACAGGCAAGGACTCTTGTCCTACCTCATCTGTCCTTATGTAATTTTTCAAACCTTACTACCTGCTGATTACTTTCACATTAATCCAAAGGAAAAAAAAAGAAACYTTCTTTGTACTTCCAGGGGTTTGTTGCTTTTTGATTTTGGTTTTTCCCCAAAACATGATGCACTTTAGATATCTCATCACTCCCCTGACTACTACAGTCTTACAAGCATCTCTGCTGGTGTTCCCCATTATGCTTAAAACAAAGCCCGTTTGCAGTGCACTATGWACCAGGCAGATATACCACTCCCTCCATTCCCCTCATCCCACCCCCTAAGGGAGGAAAAAAGTAAAAATGAAATTTTACTTAAACTCCCTCTCACTCTGGCCTTCACCTCATTCAGCTGAATTTGATGACCTGTCAGTTAATATCAATATCACTCCTCTGAAAACTTCTGAAATTCAGCACAAGTGAAGCACACAAGCTTATTGCTCAGAAAGCCCTAGAGAAAGTACTACTAGAGAAAGTACTGACCTAGCATACATGGTCCCACACAAAAGACCTCCCAAAGTCCCTCAAATATTTTTGCAGTTTCACTCTATTGACATAATCTGATTTTGTGAACCCAAGATTCCATATGCTCTTCACAACCATTTCCCTTGTTTCCTGTTGATCTTCTATTTCTTTACAAAGTAATATATTTATGAGTATGATTTCCACACTGAGGAAGCATTAGCAAGACCATAGTAGGGGTGAAAGATGAAAGATATTCTGAGAGGCTCCTGTAGACAGGAGAGGCTGAGGCTGTCACCCAGTACAGTCAGGCACCTCCAACTGATGAGGTTTGAAGAGTTACTGCTACCAGAGTGTACACTACCCCGATGAGCACCCTAGTAACAATTATCAAAAGAAAATATCCACCATTCTCTCATCTGCCACTTTCCTTGGTCCGACCCTAACTTAAAGCTAGAACCAGTGGGTGGTGTAAGTTTATACACTGACCTCAAAGCTGCTTCTGCTGCCTCTGCTAGAGGGCAGTGGCAGCTGTTCCTAAGGAAGCCCAGCATCCACTGCCACTGCTTGATTTGAGACACCTTCAGAGCTCATGTGTTCAATACTGAGGTTTTTTGAAGAAGGAGCACAAAGATCTTTCCCCTGGGAGTTGTGAAGCCCATTRTTAACCACAAAGGTTTTCAGAAGACAAGTGGAAAAGCAAACAAGCAAGAGAATGTATTATCTGGAAAAAAGAAAAATTAATTGCCATCTCACTTGTGAAATATTTGCAAAGTTCATATTCAAGACCAGTAGTAAACAGACTTCTACTGTTCTGAGAATTTTGTAGAAAGTATTCTGTCAGGGTCTATCCATTACTGTTGCAATAGATATATGAGTAATAGTAATAACTCTTTCATCCTAAACCTCTCCTCCAGGGAAACAGTACAACAACAAAACTGCAGCAGTCTTCATGTTCTTTATATCTTAAAACTCAGAGTCATAGTCTAGTGAGCARCACAACTGAGTTCCTCAGAGTTTGAGAAACACACTAGGTATAATATTTCAGTATTTACTCTCCTAAAATAAAGACAGGCATTTCATATAGTGGCAGTCTTGTTTTTCCCCAACCAACTACTTTGAAAAATTGAGTAGTTTACATCATATTTTTAGTTCCAACAGCAGCTTACTATCAGACCCCAACCTGCTACCTAAAAATTTATTCTTACTCAGTGCCTCAAGTCTGCAATTTCAAGTTAATTCTGCAATGCTGAAATACAAATCATAATCACCTTGCTTTTGTGCTATTTGGACACTACTATTTGAAGACAACTCTTCCCAACCTTAATATCTTATTTAGGAAAAAAAAAAAACCAACACAAAAAAAAAAAAAAAAAAAAAAAAAAACCAAAAAAACAACAGAAGTATAAAATAATGCTTCCTTATATTTTTTCTTTAGAGAAAAGAAACAAGTTTAAAAGCCCTGTTTGAAAACATTAAAAACAAAGGCTGCTTTTGCTCAGCTCATGACTATCATAATATGTATACCAATATACTCCAAACCCAAAAATCCTACACAGATGTTACATTCTGATATATATTTGTTCCCCCACCATACTCCCACCCCCTCTCACCAAAGGAAATTACATTTTTGTCCTCTCTGGTCAACAGAGCAGAAAAAGTACTTTTTTTCTTTTCCTCCTTTCGGTCTTTCAGCAGCTACTGCTGCAARGAGAATACTCCAACACACAGATCCTCCACCTGAGCTGATATGAGCATTCTTTTTACATTTGCTTGCATTTCTCTGTGACCATTCTCTCTCTTYCCCCCTCTAGAGAGATGGGTTTCAAGAATTAAAGTGTGCAGTATGTCTTTTACTGAAAAGATACTTAATTGTCTAGATTTTATTCTCACATCACTGAGCACTTGCTAAAAGCATCTGGGTTGTTGTAGTRTACAGGTAACCTTAAACACTTATCTCTGTTTAGGAAACAAGATGAAAGTTACTAAACCAAAGCTGAACACCTTGGATTTATTTATCCTACACCAAAGAAACACTGATATCAAAAAGATCATGGTAYGGCACAAATACATTTTCAGTTCCCTAGAAGATTTTACTTTTCTAAGCAGAAAGAATAATTTGGGGGTTTTTTTTTAGTTGATCATAAATAATTTCATGACCCTTAACTTCACATACATTCAGGTAAAAAAATATTAAATCAGAAAAAAACTGGAAGCTGTGATCAACATATATATCTTGGACCAGTATTTCAATTCTCAAATGCTTTAATTGTTCAGGAGCTGTGACTAACCTCTCCGTACCACTTGTGCCCATCAGCAGTTTTTTATTTACACTGACTCAAGTCTTCTGACTTCAATTAAGAACATTATTCATCAATATTCTTGCTCTCCAGAGAATGCCATTTACCCTCTAGCCCTAACTCCAGGTTTCCTTTCAAGTCTCACTTATCTGCACAGGAATTCAGCAAACCAGCTTGAGCAGTAATGGGACCAGCATTGCTAAACAAGGCAAAATATCAGGAGGAGTGTAAAATTAGTTCTTTTTGGTCACAAAGTTGTTCTTTCGATCCGAACACTGTAGACTGACTCTAGTTTATTACCAAAATGATTGGGAGAGTTCAAAATGTCTACCTGTCCAATATTTTGGAAATTTATTTTAAAATATTTAAAAAGTTGCAAGCTGACCCTGCAATCATCTTTGTCATTAAAATCTGTTAGCATGTAGAAACAACTTATAATAAATCAAAACAAAACWAAGAAAAACCAAACAATTTCAGGATTCAAAGAAAGGAAAAAGATCTTGGCTTTTGTGAGTTTTACCTGTGTTCAGAAGTGTTTTGTGAAAACAAGCCTGCTCTTTCAAGTCAAAGTAATTTTAAAATACAGTATTTTAGTCTTTTCTTTCTCAACCCAAGCTAGGCCTGAAATAAGACATTTCACTTCACAATGAAGAAAAACAYCTTGTGAACACTTAAAAAATTTCTACAGCTACTGCAAAATTTGCAAAATAAAAGCTACTTTCCATTCAAAACAGAGAGGCTAAAACTACTGGGATAGAAATTAATAAAACACTGTACATAACTGTACTTTTAAGATTTTAAGGGTTAATACTGTGCTCCATGACAAATAAAGCTGGCACATTAATGTGGAAAACCTAAAGAAGACAGTGACATGTTTAGGCTCGCCAAGCAATTAGACCTGCCCTGTCCATCTCAACCAAGTTCACCTCTGAGCTACTGCTCTCTAATGTACATTCAACAGCTCRCAGTCTAATTTTAAAATTTGAACAATGGGTCTCCATTACTCTTCAAGTGAGACTGTTCCAGAGCCTAGTAGATCTCAAGTTTAATGCTGCAAAGAGCCACTTCATGAGCACTGACGTCTATTCCCTCAAAAAATGCATATGCTGATAGAGGCTGTTGGATTTAGACAGCTCATTTTCCCATTAATCAATTTTCATCAGYCATTACAGCCACATCCTTCACGTGCAGTGAAACACTTTTTGCACAAGATTTTCATTTACTCTTCTTACGAACACCTACATATCACCATGGGCAACAGACGGCAAAATATAGCTTTTCTTGTGCTACATTTTAAGCTTAAAGATAACAGATAAGAGTAGATAATTTTGGACTTAAGGCTAGCTTGCTTTTTTTCTTACTGGTTTCAAAAAAAAAAATAGCATTTAACTGCTCTTAAAGACAGCAGTCCTTTCTTTCACCTGTGCTCCTACACACAAGTTTGTTCTCTCTGACTCCTTTTATAGTCACATTAGCAAGCATTCATATCTCAGGGCACTGTAATTTCTTTTATTTTAGGTGCTTCTATTTGGGAGTAGAAGACCAAACTCTCCCAGGCCCAGAAGTGAGTGAGTAGTTCAGATAGATGTATTTCCTGCATGTGCTGGTGTTTGGTGTTAACAGATTGCAGTTTTATCTTTTTTAACAATCACATAACCTAAAGTACCCTGCCATATACATTGTCATGTRAATAGATGAGCTCCATATAAAGTCTAAAGGATTCAATGACCTSTTGGTGGCAACCACCAGAAACAAATATATCTTTGAAGTTCAGCCCTAGAGAAAAGTACTTTAGAAAGTCAATTGACTGTTCTTCTTAACACTATCTCCATGTTCTTTGTCAGTCTAAGAGCAGGAACATGATGTTGTGTTCTGCTGGGCAATTTTTGTTCTATTCCTACTTGGATGTTACAGAGCTAAAGGTATCCCTGTACTGCAGTCCATACAAAGACTCACATCCTATTTCCACCTTGATCCCCTGCTTGCCCCAGAGTCAGCTGCAATTATACTGAAAGCACAATTAAGAGAGCTTGAAACGGTCCGTCGAACATATTTTGGATACATAGTGAAAACAAATGGAATTGGGTATGAGCTACCTCTTAGCAGCCATTTTGGTGATCCTGTTCTCTCTGTTGTGGGTGAGAGAGAAAATGAAGAGAGCAAGAGTGGGAAGAAGAAAGCTGTTACAGAAGAACTTCTCCCCAGGTTTTGAAAAATAAGTGTAATAATATCTTTGAATGAACACAAAAAAACCCAGAGGGTACTGACAGGAGTGGTAGTATAAGACAGAAAAACAAAGGKGGAGAATGGAAGGGAGCATAAGGAGTAATAGGACAAGGTGGAAAATTTGTGACTAAAAGTGAAATTCCTATAAAACAAAACYAAATACAGGTTTCACATGAATAGAAGGCTGAAGGATTTAGCAGGAAAAAAGCACAGTTAAAGACTTCATAAGTTATAAAACAAGAGAGGAGGTAACCATCTTAGAGAAAACTTGGAGAAACATCCTTGTTTAGAGTATCTCAAAAGAAGCCAACCAAAACTCACTCCTTCAATAGTACATTACCCCATATAATAATAATGTTCATCAAAAACAACTCACATGCTAAGACTCAGTAGGGTCGCGGGGTTGACAGTTGAAACCACTGACATTTTGCTACAGGACTTTGGCTGAAGAATAAATAAATACAAGCAATTCACCTGGCAATTTAACCCAAACTGTAAATAATTTCTGAGGGGAAAATAACATRTGCTACATTGCCTGAACTAATTCAAGAGCAAGAAAAGAAAACTTTGTTAAATTTTAACTTGCTTTAGGTCACYGATTATTTAGGATGGAAACAAAAGACTGGCAGAAAACATAGCTCTTAGAAGCATGTATAAACTTATAGAAAMAAAATAAACATATCCTGACTTCTAATCAGGAGCTGAATGTTATTTTACATAATAAAGTAGCTTACACTAAAAAATGTTAGATGAAATTAAATAAAAGTTTAGATTGTAAAACAGAAAACTATGAATGATAATCAGATTATTTTCAGCTTTGGAAAAGTCAATCAGAAGAAATAGCATAAGTCCTAGAATAGGTCTCACTTGAAATGAAACCAGACAAAATAAGAGTACAGTAGKTAATAATCTTACATAGATGGTGAGGAGCATTAGGTGACCTAAGGAATRGGTTCTTTTCCATTGCTAGCTCCCATGAGCCAATGGAGAAAACCCAAGTAGTGGGTGAGKTTTTTTTAATAAAGATATTAATAAAGAAGAAAAACAAGGATTTTGTTGCCACATGGAGTACTAGAAAGACTACAAGAAAGCATTCGTTTTTATTTTCCTTTTCAAAAGAACTATGCACCAGAGTATTAAAAAGCTGTTGATTTTGCCATGCATAAGAAAGGTTAGTTGTTTATAACATTCACCCTAAGCAAAAATAAGAAACCAAAAAAAATACTTTCTCATTGAGACTGGAGAATTTTACAGAACTGTAGCACTTTTGGATTATACATCTCCTGTCAAGTAATTCCTTCAGGCTAAATATTTCAGAAAAGTAATTCAAAAATTCAGAAATTAGAAATTACTGTAAAAATACTTTGATTTGCTAAGCACAGTATAAYAGTTAATCCACCAATTTTTTTCTTGTATACTTGGACTTTGGAATAAGACTTTCAATTTAAAAAGCAACTCTCCCCATCATTCGAAAATTTCTGTCCATATTTTGAAAGCATTGTGAACTTGTAAGACAAACACATTAAAACCTAAATGCATCCCTTTCACACCCATTACAACAGAGCATTACTTTGAGCTGGCAGCTGGGCTACCAAAGTGTGTAGGTCAGAATGGCTGAAATACAGGGAGGAATGAAAAACTAAAAATTGSAGGAACATAAGGCTGATTTTGCACTAATTGCTGAAAAGGGAGGAAACTGTGAATGTCAGAAAAGTCCAAGGGACCAGACCACTCCTCTAAGAATTAGAGAAAACAAACAACAACTCACAGCTAAGAAGAACCCAAATCCCCCACTGCCWGAATGATTGGCCCAGTGTCCTCCTACAGAAAGAGCACATAGTGCTCTTTTTCCTGCGGTATTTCCACAGTCATTTTTGGAGAGCGCATTGTAACACATATAAAAAAGTTTTGCACAGTCTTTGAGCRTAGGCTATTTACCCTCAGAAAAGAGCTGCAACTCATATAAAGGTTCCCCGGGTGTAGACTCATTAGAAGACAAAGAATTTTGTACACCCATTTTTTTTTATTTCAACACATTATTCCATAGCCAGTATTTTCCATTAGCTACATAAAGGCAAGTTAAATACATCACATATGCATCACTTACCCATCCTGCATTCAGCCTCCTCAGGCACTTCTCAGTGAATTTCCCAAAAAGTATCTTTCTCAGAAGAAGAAGACTTGTCCCCAAATAAATAGTGCTATCAGGAGGTCTGAACAACATAGTGCCCACAGAGAAAAAGAGAAGAAAGCCCAAGCACATCCTCTCTTACCAAAGCCCCCTTTATTAGGCTCCTAAGGCTCTGCCCCAGSTGCACCTGGTAAACTGCACCTACCCGCACCCAGCTGGGCTCTGATAGCCCAGCACCATCAAACAGCTGTGCTCCACCAGCCTGGCACTGAYCCCTCACAGCTGCTGGCACTTAGGATGTGCCAAAGAGCATGAAATCCAAACTCCTGGTCTCCTTTGTATGGTGGTTCTGATTTTTTGATCTGATATGTTCTCAACTTCTGTTCCATATGTAAAATGGGGATCATATTACTTTCTTATTTGAGAAGAACAGAGGAAAATAACAGTGGAATATTWATATTCATTAAGCTCTCAGATGGTCTAAGAATAAACCCCACGGAAAAGCCTATTGCTTAGTAATTCTGTTCCCAGGAAGGCACTTGAAACAGTTGCAGTGAATAAGGCCCAAGGTCAGGCACAGCAAAACCAGTTTTAGCAGCATTTAGAATTAGAGTGAGTCATGCAGTTACCAGCATAAAAACACACAAAGGTTATTCCTACAGCTCATGCTAAGCCATAAGGAAACCTGTAAAGGCCTGGGGCAATAGAGCCACTCATCACTTGTGGCTTAATGGGCAAGCTTTTTGTGGCTCAGTGCTTCCACCATTAAGTGGCCTTAGCAAGGCGTCAAAACCTKTATGTACTTCAGTTACAAATATGTTAACTGGTACTAAAAAGGTATTCTTGGAATTTTCTTGTGTTTATGTTCTTTTATGAAAATCCTGTTTGAATGATCTCACTACTGGCCTTAAGGAATTTCCCAGTGAAACATTTATTTCTGCTACTTGTGCACATCCGAATCTTCACTGGTTTCCTGCATGAGACATGTGCTGCTGTAAGAAAGCCACACTGATAAGCTGATATATGCTTTTCTTTCTTTTTTTTTTTTTTTTTTTTTTTTTTTTTTTTTTTTTTTTTTTTTTTTTTTTTTTTTTTTTTTTTTGCCTCTAATACTTACTAATATAAAATTATATTTATCTGCTGTTTAAGTGAACCTACATATAGAAACATCCATTCCTACACACTGCAGYCACATATGATTAAGCTGTGACTCCATTGGCTTGATTGTTATCCTGTAAATAGGAGCACCTGGACTGAGCTGCTCAGAGCAGGAAGCCACAGAGGGCTTAGACTTGCAGAGGGTTTTTTTCCACATTTTAATGTGTTACTCCATGCAGCTGAGCTGAAATATTTTAGCCCCTTGCAAATGGCAGATAAAACACCTCAGCCCAAATAATTTCTACAGACAGTTATGCCAAAAGAAATTATTTTTGCATCCATTGTCTTCTGTTAAGCCACAATACAGTTGTGTGTACCTGAGTCCTGTATGGCACTGAGGGCAAATTTTCTTCAAAAAAAAAAAGGAGTCTTAGTTCAAGAATTCTCTTCAAAAAAAGTTTCATAATCAAAATGTCACTGTAGAAATCAGTTTAATCTATAAAATCCTAGGACTATTGGAGGGTTTTACACAGCTAGTGAGGGAAGGAATGTACTTTTACAGATCAAGGATTTAACTGAAGAATATTCCAGAATGCAAAAGTATTAGGGTAACTTTTGTTGGTCTGTAATCCAAGTAASGGTATTTTATTCATTGCCATGTGTTGCAAAATGAAAAGAAAATCTTCGCATAAATGTCTAAAAGTAGGATAGCAGTTGGGGGGAAGGGAAGGAAGGGGAACACTATACCGTCAGTTGATAAAATTCAAGTTAAGAAAGACTTTGTATCTCATTAACAAGTGAAATATGCTTATCATTTCAGAGATGAAAAATACTGGTTATGTGTGTTTCACATCAGGCTTTTCAAACAGCTGTTTCAGGACGCTGTTGTCTCACACACAGTGACCTTGCTCCTGATCCTAGTGTCTCCATTACCATCTCCCTTGTCTTCATTAGGATTTCAGGATTTATGTTCAAATTTATTTTTGTGATGGACAATGCAGCCCCAAGTAGCAGTTTTGAAAAATGGGGARGAACTAAAAGGAACCAAATCTTCAGAGTAAACATTGCCACCTGAGCTGCAGCTATGATTTCCTCCATTCTCACACTCAAAGAAAATGAAACAAGATCTCTAACAAGATGTTATCTTTCTGTCAGAACTTATATTCACCCAGGAAGCTGGACCTTCCATTGCACACCTAAATGCTTTTCCATGTGCTGATGCAAAAAAGAATCTCACTATTAGCAAGTAACTGAAACTTTTCGCTACTTGACTCACTTGTTGTTTGAAGAACTCTCATACCAACTCAGTCACTGACCCTCCTTCTCACATGTGACAGAGTMATCTTTTAGGACATTTTACAATCCCTTCTTAATGTTTTGCTGTTGTTTAGCTACCCCATGCAGCCGGGATTTAATCTCCTGATTAATTTTCTGAAATTCTACCAGATGGCTGGAAAAGAAAAAAAAAAAAAAATCCTAAAACAAAACAACCTGAAAAAAAAAAAAAAAAAGTTGTCAGTTCCTGTTAAAGTCTAGAAGAGCTTATTGTGCCTGAACTGGTTGAAGGAGTAGGGGCTGCAGCACTGCCCAGAGGAGGACATGAATKGCTCTGGGCTAGTCACAACCAGTTCCAGATGGCTGCAGTGCTGGTGTAAGCAGCTTACTGACCTCCAAAACCTCAGCAGTGKGGGACTCACTGTGGGGCAGAAACACCCTGAGGGACCCCAGCTGTGGGTCACCAGAGGGGAAGCAGATGGGAATGGTTCTGTGCTAACCCTGGACCCTGTGCTACCCACCTCGTCTCCAAAGGTATTGGGGAGGATAGGGTGCTACTGCCAATCAAAACTGAGGGAAGGTGAGCCTAGAAAGTGAGATGGAGTGGTGTTTGACTTAAGCTGAAATTGGGGAAGGTGAGGGCTAAGTTTTTTCCTCYGGGTTTAATTTGTTGTGCACATTTTCATTCTCTCTGAATACTCAAATCAACAGCTAGAAATTTGTTTTAGTTGGCAACAAGGTACAGTAAAAATTCTTCAAGCCAATTCTGTTTTGCTCATGAGAGAATCCATAACACTTTATGTACCTCGCTATCAGTTAAACTAAACCATCTGCACCTTGCTGGTAGTTGGCCACTGGGATCCCAGCTCACACAGTGCTTCAACAGCATCAATCCTTATAGGCTATATATTCTTTGAAAAAGAAACAMGGAGGCAGTTCTTTCTGAGAAGACTCATGATTTTGCATTTTTTAAAGCTGCATTTACTAGATTTTTACTGAATTTACTAAAATTAAGCAATCACTGGCATTTCTAAAATTAGTGAACACCTACAATTCAATGGCTTCATCGAGCTAGTCCAGGTTTAGAAGAGGGAGCTGGTTTCTCATCTGTCACATCATCACCATTAAATTMTTTTTGAGCATCTTCATTGATTCCATATCTGGAATTCTGCATACTAGGTAAATTTTATTATATAGTCAGGTTCCCTTCCTAATCAAGAAGAATGTATATGTGTGCTGTATAGAAATTAACAGGAAATATATAAAATACATTGCTATCTGCATCTATTTTTCATCTTTCTATTAATTTGTAATTATCTGGTCCTGTATTTCCACAAACATCTGGAAAATATTGCCCACATTTTGYCTTGAAAGGAGACTGATGTTGGTAACTGTTGGCTAGAGAAGAACTGAGATCTTCTGAGCTTGAACAACTTCCCTAAGTTGCAGAGTACTTTGTAGGGCATTTAAGAAGAAAAAGTCTTGGACTAGCTAAGGTCCAATTCCTTGCATCTGTACAAAACCATCCACATTGTAACTTTACTCTGTTGCAGTACTATCAGCAGCATAGCATCTGTTTGCAGAAACAAAGGCCTACCTTATCAAAGATTTTCAGGCATGTACCTTCTAATTAGTTGTCTAACTCTCAATGAAATTAATAGGACATAAACACCTAAAGAATATAAGGTACTTTACCTGCAGCCCACTCCATAAAGAATCCAAGTACAAAGAACAGTCATTAAAATTGCCAGTCAAATGATGAATGCCCAGCTAAGAAACAGAGGGTAAGTGAATTCCTGTAAGTACCCTTTATGTGAATGAAGAAATGCACATATGTTGATAAAGYATGGTTGCAGTTATAAAAACTTACCTCTTCAACCTATCGTTGAAAGCAACGATAGGTTTATGATTTAACACCATAACAGCAACCAGTTATTTCTAGGTTCTCTTATGCCTGCCAGCCACCTTGTCCCCATCTCTACTGATCAGGGACACAGTACTGTGTTAGGAGGATCCTTTGGCCTGAAGAAGCGCAGCTATTCTTGGGTTCTCTGTTTTCTTTCGGAATTTGACAGTTCMATCTACATGGACATTCCTGTCCACTTCAGAGTCTATACATTAGTGTGAAAGGACCTAGGATCTAAAGGAGAGTTTGCTTAATGCAGATTTCAGCAGTGACAGGCACCTAGAGCATGCAATTTCCAGAAAAAAAAATGACTGAAAGACACTAAGGTACATTGCCTTGTTTATTATTATTATTACAGATAACACTGAACTGTTGTGGTTAACTTTGATTAAGTTCCAAGTCATCTTAAAAAAGATCACAGCATTCAGCCTTACACTGCATTTTTTGCCAATGTTTTTCATGAATCTCTGTAACACCTGCCTTTGCAGACACCAAATTGTATTTTTTCCTCTATATTTCTCCCCTGTCGAAAGCTTCTCATTTACAAATGGCAAGCTCTCTACAAGGCAGCAGGCTCAAGCCTGGCAAATTGTCATCCTTCAGGTTATCCTCCACTTTCTGACACTAAGTTCTTACCTTCATYAGAGAGCTTTCAATTCCCTCCTTACTTACAGGAGATAAAAGCCCTTATATGCCTCCCAACAACAGGTTTTCATCTTCTTTATGTTCACAATAGATTTCAGCTTTCTTCCCCCCAGCCCTTCCAATTTCCCTAATTATCTGTCACTGGTGCCAAGAGCTCCCACATCTATCACTCYATAGCATCACTCCATAGTCAYTGCCACAGCTCAGCATCACTGCATCAGCTATCTGTGCTCCAAACAATTTTACAGCACTGACATGGGGAACCACCTCTCACAGTCAGGTGTATCACTAAATAACCCTTTCCTCTCTTTGTTAGCAGCTCCTAGTTGTCAATTCCTGTCCTCCTCTGTTGTCATAGTCCTGGTGTTGCATAATTGATTTCTATACTCATRCTATTGGTATGAAATGTCATTCACACAGTTTAACAAATCTCCATTACTTCAAGACAYGTTTCTCTATTCTTTCTCTTCAGTGTTGCCTTCCACTTGCTGCACAAATTCTGTTTCATCCTGGAATCAGTATGATTTTAAAAAGTCACAGTTTATGAAAGCTACAGGTGGATTTGAAACACCCTGCTACCCCTGGTCTATTGATTTGATGCATTATTCAGACAAGCATTTACCTGTTTGCCTTTAGTGTACACACTCTGGGAATGATTAAGGGAGGAGGCATAAAGAGTCCCTACAAATCCCTGGAATAACTCATGTATGTAAAGCTACTCATGGATGTAATGATTTGTAGAAAGAAGACSGTATTTTATAGATTAGGGCTGTTTCACAGAATGCCTGGAACTGTTTTGAACCACAGGATATTAAACTATATCAATATGCTATTGCTTTTTAAAGAGTTGAAARGAGAAGAAAATTACTGTAAATCAAATAAAATGTTTCTGAAGGCCATTATTTTAAACTCATTTGACCACTGAATCAGATAATTCTGCCAGGATGTCGACAGCTTTCAGGCTGTCCTTAATGTTTCACAAATATTTCCAAGTAAATTGTTTTAAATAACCAAATGTACTTTCCCCAAGACAAACAATAATTTTTCTTCTTCAAGATGGTCAATAAAAAATGATGAGATACTTAGTGGATGAATTGGAGTCTTTGCTATTTCTCTTATACTTTTGCAAACAGACGTCCAACAGGTTAACCTTGTTCTATCCTGCTCATTTAGTACTCTCAGGACTCTTTTATTACTGGAAGTGTTCCTGGTGTAGTGGAAGATTCCCTGCCCTTGGCAACTGGGTTGGAACAGGTGATCTTTCAGGCCCCTTTCCAACCCCAACCATTCTATGTATCTATGATTCTGTAATTTCTTCCTGTCACAGAGCTTTCCAGCTGCCTTCAGACTTTTCTCTCTGGCTGTGAAATTTTTGCAGTTGGGAAATAATCTTTCTCTTTATTTCTGGAGAAACTGCTACTTTAGGTTTTATAAACACCAAAGTCCCATATATTCTCTGTGGTGAATATTTCTTCTAAAAGTAGAAGCTTTTGACATGACAGCTGCACTAAAAAAAACTTAAAAAAAAAAAAAAAAAGTAACATGAATTCTACTGCACACCAAGAAAAAATATCATTACCACTTGATAGAAAAAACTGTAAAAAAATCAGATTTTACGGTCTTTTACCTTTGTAGAAAATGCATATTTAGCATTGTATATTCCATTGATGCAGTCCTATTTATTTGCAGAGGCCATGAACCTGATCACAGAAAGCAACAGACAATATATTTTCTCCCTCTTTCAAGGCAAGGGCTTTCAGAAGTTCTTTTATTTTACCACTTGACCTTTCCTGGGCCAGATTACCATCCTTCCCTTACTCTGTCCGTGGTTCTTTGCTGCATTTTCTGTTTGCTTCACCCTATGACTGTTACAGCATCACCAAAGGGCATCAAAAGTCTCCTTTTATGTGCAGTTTGTTATGTAGATAAGAAGAACAAATATTCTTGATATATAAATTCTTTTAGTAGTTCTGTATAGATGCCACAAAACCCTTTCATTTTCAGTTTTCAAGAGCACTAGACCTGTGTTCAGATCAAGTTATTATTCATTGAATCTACCTAGAAGGCAGGTGCTTTTCTAGCTCTTAAAATATTCCAACCTCTTGTGTAGATTCTTGATGGGGTTAAAAACCTGGGCCTATTCCTAAAACTTGGATGCTAAAGGAAAAATTAAGTTTCCGTCATTACTTTATTCTGTCTACTGGGATTCTACTCAGTCTTACAGTTTATGATTTATTTGCCTGATGTAGCTTTTCCAATTATTCTGTGTCTTCTGACATTACAGCATTTTTACAAAATATTTCCTGATATATTATTCAAGCTTAACCATATAATTATTTTTTTCTTTTTAACCTTCTCTTAAAATAACTTCTCTTTTTTTATGCCTAGCATCTTATTGTTTCATTTTTTTCTGAAATATGTCTGTTATTTATTTGCCTCCTGACAAAATTCTGCTGCCATTTTCCTGAAAATGTGGTGTTAATATAATTTTTGCAATGTYTCTCTGGCCATGGAACAAATCCTAACTGAGGTTTTTTGTTCTCTTATTTTTTTTAACTACTATGTCAGTTTTAAAGATCAGTTTTAAATAACTATATGTGCAATGCTACAGAGATAGGCAAAGGCAGACAGAAACATTTTTGGGATTTAAAAGTTGTTTGAAATTTTTCACAAAGTGATCTTGTAAGTTAAGAACATTAAAAATTGATTTTAGAAGTAGAAAAGGTATTAAGTTTGAATTTGGGGGGTGGGTTTGTTTTTTCATAAGTTTGTCACTAAGTTCCATAAGCCTACAATATGATCAGGGCATGCATGGAGCATTATTCACCGTCAAGACTGAGCATTAGAACTCTGGTCCAATTTACAGAATAAAAAMAAWAAWAAAAAAWTCAACTTTAGTTTCACATGGTATTAAAATGTTTACTTCTAGATACAGAGATGATTTAAGTGCTTTGAAAATTTAAGAATGAAGTAGACATTAATTTCATCAAAACCTCTACATAATAAAGAAATTTGAAATTCACTTTGCATGTGAACATTTCTCTTGTATTATATGTAATTTTCAACTATTAAGGCATATGGGTCCTATAAAGGAAGATGTACAAAACCAAGAGCTACTATTGCAGTATTGTTTTGTATAATCTTCAGCTGAACAAGTGTTTCTGATGTTTCATCTACATCCTAATTCTTTAAAAYCTTGATTGTCACAAAGTAAGAATARGACTTTCTGTGCTCTTTTCTGGAACATCTTTAATCATTTGCAAAYTTCAATTGGGTCACACTTCTCTTACTGTACCTCTTCGTGAAAACTTATAAAAGGACAAAGAGTTTACTGTATTTTTAAAATGGATCCGTATGTGCACTCATGTATCTATGTCTAGTTCATATCTGTAGCCATTTTGGGTTGAAAGAATTCTTTTCTTCTTCCCACAGGTCATTGGAATAACACCACAGAAATACAACTGTTCTGTCAACCACAGGCGGTTTTCTTTGGTGTCACTRTTTTTCAGAGCACCTTTGTAACACTGGGAATAAAGAAAAAGCATAAAACAATAAACATGAGGCAAGGGCTTGGAAAAGGAACAAAAGGGCTTGTTTCCAAGGCTGTTGATCTGACTGCTTTCTACAAAAAGCTTTTGCAGCATCTGCAGTTCTGCTCATTCCCACCAGAGGGGGAACCGAAGCTGCACCTTTTCAATATATTTGCATATAAAATCTAGTGTGATGCACTGTGAAGGGGGAAGAGAGTTGGTTAGGATAAATATTCAGGCCTGGGGCATGAAATTCCTGTATTTGCATTTTTCCATATCAAATTAGTCGTAGCTAAAAGGAAAATTTATAACTTTGGTCAAGTATGCACAGAACTGAAGAGCTGGCATATATGTCTAGAAACATGAAATACGCATTTAAAAGCTACTAGCAGAAATGAATTGCTTGTGAATACTGAGCAGTTCTACTGAGCTATGCACAAGTACTTTATCCATGTATGTATTTTTGCCTGATGATTGGTTCTGAATTTTCTCTTTGTCCCTTTTCAAATTAAAATTCTTTTGCATCACACATATGAATTCTTTAGTCTTGAAGTGTCTCTCTATCCCTCCAGCTGAGGCCTCACCAGGGCTGAGCAGAGGGGCAGGATCACCTCCCTTGGCCTGCTGGCAATGCTTTTCCCAAGGAACCCCAGGATAACTTTGGCCTTCTTGGCCACAGATTGTTGTCCCCCAGGACCCCCAGGTCCTTCTCCACAGAGCTGCTTTCCAGCAGGGCACCCTCAGCCTGTGCTGCTGCATGAGGTTATCCTTCCCCAGGTGCAGGACCCTGCATTTGTTGTATGTCGGAAGATCCAACTCTGCCCATCTCTCCAGCCTGTTGAGTTCCTTCTGAAAGCTTCACAGCCCYCTGGGGTATTGGCCACTCCCCCCAGTTTTCTGTTATTAGCAACATTCATTCCAAATGGGCCAACCCTGCTTTCATCTCCTGTGTATTTCTTGCTTGTGCTTGAGTAATAGAGTGAGGTGGATTTCATCTCTCCCTATCAACAGTCAGCAAACAGGATCCCATGGTTRTAGAAACCAAGCCCCTGTTGCCAACATTAGCCATGCAGCCAGTCATTTATTTGGTAAATCAGTTTTTCTCTCAACATTTACCCTAACTGACAGCACCATGCAGACCCTTGACCCTTTTACCCAGAGCTCTGAAACCATGTATGATGGTTCCAAATTTACCCTTGTTATCATCAATGCTTGCATGAAACACCTACCATGTGGTAATAGCCAGATGTGTTGACAACCCTTGGCCATCTTTCTGTGACATCTCTGATTCGAGCCCCTGGCAGGCAACAAACTTGCTCAGGCTTCCCTGACTCTAGGAACTCCCTTGCCCAGCTCATTCTAGTGCTCAGAACTTGCTGTAGCTTCTGCTGTAGTTGTTGCTGTCGCTCCTGTCACCACTCACCTCTCTGACTGACTCTAATTCTTCTAATCCTTTTACTAAGTATTGTTACTCCGATTTTAAATTCCCAAAGTCTATTCTCAACATATAGTGGGACCTGGGCAAAAGCTTTTAGGAGAATTATTCAGGGAGGTTCTCTGAGCTATATATAATTTTTGAATAGAAGAGGAAAAGAATGTCCCTGATTCCAGGTCTGTAATAACTGCATTACTTTAATGTTCAAGACAAATAAACTGCTCTTACATTTTCATCTTTTCTTTTTGCTCAACCACAATGAWATTTTGTGTTTTCTCTGTGCCATGATTTAATTCTAAATGTGAAACAATGTGGCAAAATTTCCACTGTTCCATTCYGGCTCCCTGAACAAGCACAAAAGGTTATTCCAAACAAAATACRTGATGCAACATTTTTGTTTCAGCCACCAAGAGCCTGATAAGAGCTCCTTTAGAGCGTCATCCTTTAGAGAGYCATTAACCATGTGCATTCACTTAAGCTCTCCTAAACACACCTGGGTTAWTGCATTGAAATCCTGACCTGTAACAAGATTAAAAATGTCATATTCACATTCAGTTTGCAGACTTAAAGTCAGATGACTACAACAGAAAATGTGCCATGATTTTTAATATTTCCTGGGGGTATAGAGACATTCTGTATCCTCTAAACTAAGGAAAGTGTTTCAATTTTGATAACCAGGTAATACCCATCTGAGCACATAAAGAGATTCAAGTTTCTGTATCTGCTCTCTTGGCAACCCTAGATGCATGCATGCACATGACACCACACAGCTGGAAAAGTCAGCCACTTTTAATGTTTTCAACAGGGTTCACTCCAGGGACCCTGAAGGGTAAATTGGCTCCCCATTCCCTTCCAGAACTCCTGCTATTCTTCAAGCAACATCCAGACCTCATACTGACAAAAGGCAATTGTCACGTATGGTAACACCTATTATCTTTCCATCATYTATATGAGCATACTCACTTTTTACAAGGTGAAGTAAGTGTCTAAAACAGAATAGAAAAAACCCTATACCCTCTTCCAAGTTAAAGAAAAATGAAAATATATGGGACAGAAGTAGTTTATTCTTAAAAATACTGATCATTTAAGCAGGCAATAGTATTGTCTCCCTCCCAGTTTGTCTAACAAAACTTCATCTAATTTTTTGGTGGAGTCTTTTTCTTCAGTTTAAATTAGTACTTGGAGCTGGGGATTTATTCACAAGATTCCTCCTTTCTTAGCTGAGTCTTTGGGTTACAGTCCTGTGATACCAGTTGTATCAAACTCAGGTCGGATTCCACTTGTCCTCTGAAAACCTGTTCCCTTCAGGACCATGCAATAGTAATCCATGGCTAAATTGTCCCTGCTCTAGAGAAATTATTTTTTGTTTAGAAGAAAAGCATTTCTGGAGATAAAAGATAAAAACCTCTACAATATACTGTCTAGACTGGGAAGAGTACTATCCTTTGGATAGAGTAGTCTGAGATTCTTTAGATTTTCTCTGTGAAATTTGAATTGGTCAGCATGTTTTTCAGATAGTATGTAATATCTCACCTCATTTCTTAAGGTTTGTGGCTCTGTAGCATTCAACAGAGAGCTGTTCTCAGACTTGGAAAACAAACCAGCAATGGCATTTTCACTGAAGGTTGGAAGGTACAATTGTGGCCATTCTGACTTCTCATAGCCTCTCAAAATGACAGGTCAATGAATAGTCACAGAATAATATACAATACACAGTAACTTTCTTCTCTGATGCAGTCACACAAAGCCAAAAATGCTCTTAAAAATTACTGTCTCTCAGTATTCTCAATGTTATTGCATGCATCTCTGACAAGTATATCTGTATATTCCATTGTCTCTAGGCAGAGMCTTTGGTGTTCACCAGGTGGCTCCTTTAACTTCAGGTAGTTTGAACCACTCAGTAGAGCAGAGATCATAAGAAACAACTAATTATGTTTTTCTGGTAATATCTAAAATAAACATGCAAACAGAAAAGGCTTCTGAGTTTTCTAATCTTCTTGCAAATGGTAARTTATCCTGTCCCTGTCCTTTCTAAATAAACTCATCTTACCATTCATTTTCATGTCATAGAGATAGCAGGGTAAGTCTAGCATCCCACAGAATCACACTGGAAATCTTTCTAGGTTTGCCTTCCTCTACATTTTCTCATATCCTTAAGTGCTAAGATATCTTATGCCAATCTGCTCACTGARCATTTGGCATATGAAATTATCCCGACTTTTTCCTAGAAAACTTCTCTGTCGTAGGCTGGGTTACTTGAGAAAAGAGTAATCTAAGTCCTTTCAAGAGTATAGAGCATGTCTGAATTCAAAATCTGGCACAGAAAAATGGAGACAGATAAGCCCTGGCAATGTAGTAAAAGCTATGATTTACCTTCCTAAAGCCTGTATACACTCTGAGGGATATTTTGTACACACAGTTAATATGACCCCATCAGCAGTTTTCCTTTCTGTCCTAGAGAAACAACATACTRGCAGCTCTGTTCACCTTCCAGTAGGTCTTAGAATAAATGTTCTAGGTGGGAGGTATAACATGTACTGTCCTTAAGGCTKCACCTTTCCACCTCCAAGAATCTGTGCCTTCACCACAGAAAGCCATGAAGGCCTCCCTGATTGTGTGGAGGAGATTGTACAGCCTGGTAGCAGCAACATCACCAAACAGCATGGTGTAAAAACCCATGTGGATGCTCACATAGTTGTTTCTTCATGTAATGGTGAAGGTCTTGTTTGACTGGTGAGGAAGAGCACTGTGTTTCTGCCAAAAACTCCTTGCAATGGGTCCAAAGGCAAGTCGTACAGTTTGTCAAAACTTGTTTCTCCTCAGGTGCACTGCAAACATGCTAAAAGCAAACTAAAAGCACTGGTGTGGACACACCTTACATATGACACTCTGTAAATTGAATTTGGAAAGAATTTTCAAAGGCAGGAAGCTGTATTGTCCAAATTCAGCTGCTTAGTTTCAAACTCCCATGCCTGAGCATACTCAGTATTTTCATACTTTTGTAATACTTTGATGCAACTAGACCTGGAGAAAGACAGGCGGAATCTGACCCAGYGGATGCACTGAACAGATCTCAGGGAGATAATAACCAGACTTGRCCTATGAGGGTTTAAAATTGAAACAGCTTTCATTTTCATTGACCTCAGGCCTGTCTGATTCCTGTTGGGAAGAGGTGATGAACTTATACTGATAAAATCTAGTTTCTTCCCTGTCAGTAATTCTTACATAAACCATGCWTATAGAATTGCACTAAAAGTTATTATTCTTCACATAATCTTTAGAGAAATAGGCTATTTTGCAGTTCTTAATTGCAAGAAAGTTAAGATTTTGAAATGTGTTTCTGTTTATTGCAGTTAAGTTACATTATTTAAACCCTTCCAAAAAAATAAAAGCACCCAATACTTCCCTGGATTGCAGAAATGAAGGTGCTKTCCCCATTTGATCAGCGCCCCTGGCTTTTAAGGTCAAGGGCAGCTTTCACCTTTTGAGACAGGGCAACACCCTGCTGCAYTGAGGTCAAACATGATCTTAATAACCCAACATGGCTCTCTAGGGATCCAAATTCCACCAATATGGAGGACAACTAATGTTCAACAGAAGCACGTAGTCACTAATGTTTTTAGAAATTTTCAGATCAGTCCTCAGAATACAATGAGAAACAGTTTCACTGAAACRTAATGAAGCAGGCTGGAATGGTCTGAAATGTAAGCAACCTTTGCAATGGATCAGTGGTCCCTGTCTTGCAGCACATAATCTCTACTAAATGGGACCAGCTACCAACCAAGAGCAATTAGTGAAATACAGTATGCAAATATTGGCAATACCTATTTCTTGGTGTAAAGCATCTACTGAGTGTAACACTTTTCTCTAGCTAAACCCTATAAGCGAAACAAATGTTATTATGCCAGTGTTTATACAACAGCTCCAAATAGTATTAGCCTAGAATTGCAATAAAACACATTATCCTTCATAACAGTCTTCAAAGAAATAGGTTTTTAAATGAAAGTATTTAATAACAGAACATTAAATTTTGAAATGTGTTTTCTTTGGTGGAATTAAGTAGAATGTTTTCATCCTTTAAAATTAGGTGCACCAAAAAAACCCAAAAATCTTAATTTTAGGACTACCAACTGTGATCATGCTAACAGCAATGGAAATGATGAAATAAGGTACATAATTTTAATTCATGAGCCTACCTCTTGTTCTTCAATTTCCCTGCTTCACTCTTAAGTGGGTAAAACCTTTCAGAGATACTGCAATGACATTTGTTTCCTGGATAACCAGCCCTACAGTATCCTTTTATGATGCTTGTAGGTACACCAGCACTGGAAAAAAACCTGCTAAGAGATTTAATAAAATATGCAGCATAACTAGTTCCTGGGGAGAATTTCAAATTATGTTTCTGTGCATTTTTAGAATTGTTTATCAGGTTTGTATACATATAGAAAGACCAATTAACTTAGACACTACAAATCCATGAGAATATCCTACATAAATATAATGAATGAATTCTGTAAGCAAATGCCTCTGTGAAATAAATTATTCAACTGTTTTGGCAGACAGATTGTCCTTTATCCAATGCTTCAGTGGAAAGCAGAAGAAAATGCAACTGGAGTAGCCTTGTAACATAACATATGTAAATCTTTTCTGAGCTATTTGGTGGCAATTTAAATGCCCTTAAGCATGAAGGCTGATGGTCTTGGTAATTGTTTTCCCAGTCATTTGGGAATCTTCTAATCATTCCTTAAATTTTGCATCAGTAACACCTGTACTCTTCCATCAGCTCACACTTCTGTGCTGTTTTGGGACTGTGGGCAGAACTAGCTGCTGATGTAACTCCAAATTTCACTGCAAAAACATGTGCACMGACAGCACTTGATTCAATGGAGATGTTATCTACATGTGAACAATGAATATTAACAAGTCTCTTCCTGCTGTGCAGATTTAGGTCGAGTTGCTTTGTACTGCTAAAGAAATGCCAGTCCTYTCTGTCCTTCATTTATATATCCATTGAGTAAATCTGAATGGCACTTAGGAAATACACATTTGGATGAAAGGAGCTATAGAAATTGAGCTAATGCAGTGAATCTAAGTACRAATTAATTCATTTATCATGATACAGGTATTTGTACAGGTGAGTATTTTCCTATATCCTACTCAGACTCCTTTCACACATTGCTATTGTTATAAGAGACAAGATAAATCCCAGAAACTTTATCAGTTGGCAAATTTTCTTTTCTCCCTGTGAGTGACAAAGAGGGAATCAATTGTTCTTTGTAAAGCTCTTATGAACAGTCTGAAGTTTTCCAGCTGTTTTATTCATTTATAATAACATCAGACAACTGTGGCTCTTTTGTTATTTACAAAATTTAATTAATTTTCTTTTTTTTTTTTTTAATTTATACATGCAATACTACAGAAATGACCACCACTATACACTCACCCATTTTCTCATAGATTAGCTCACTCATACAAGAAGAATCTTCATCACTGTCCAATCTGGAATCCCGCTAGATGGAATGTCCCCAGTGGCTCACTGACTCCAGCAAAGCTGTCATTGACTACAAAAAAAAAACAGATCTAACCTTCCATTAGGGAAAATTTTATTGGCTTTTGTCTGTAGGATCCATTCAAAATGTTGCAGTCTGCACACTGTGGATAAGGGGCTGTAGCAGATCAGCACAAAAGTTCATCTAACCTGGCATCCTGCTATGAGAGATGGCCACATGTGAGTGTCTGCCTAGAGGTCACACAYTTGTGACTGTGATATGCTTTCCCAGCTGCAGGGGTTTGTGGCTTAGTGATTTCCTGAACCAAAAGTGCTATCCCTGTAGTTAATAACACCCTCGTGGATCTGTTTTCCATTCTAATTTGTCTAATTGCTTTTTGACACTATGTAAATGTTTAAGCATCCACAGTGCCCTGTTGCAAGCAATGCTTCAGCTTAATTACGCATTGTGGGAACACAGAAAATCTGATCTGCAAAGGGCAGTCTCAGCTCCTGTGAGACTTCACAGCTAGCCTGGCCTTTGGAAAGGATTTAGGATAAATTTACTGCAATGGGCTCTTAATGATTAGAAATGCCATCTTGTATGTTATCTGGGACTAGATATCTGCAAGCTTCATGAAATGAGAGCTGTGGGACATAAAAATGCTCCTGCATTGGATTTAGGTGCTTCCTTAGTGGACCGTGTAGGTGAAGGGAACAACCACCAAGAACAAGAGATGCTTGAGGCTGAACAGAGGCGAAGCATAAGAAGCACAACGTGAGCTGGCAGTGCTATGTGTGAAAACTGAGACTGAATTTGGCTTCAGATTGTGAATTAGTATTAAYATCTGTGAGGTGGGGTAAAAGCAACCAGCATGCAAATTATAATGGGAACAAGCCTTGTATTTGTTGTTATTCATGGAAGTTTGTCACCATTTTCTCTTGTTCTACTTTTTTTTTCCCACTGAAAAGACTATGTTAGGTAATGAGTGTCTCTCTCACAGAAGACCCAGAAATAATGCTCTCATATAAATGGATTAATGTAATGTATTTAAAAATGAAAAGGATTAAGCTCTTACTAAATTATTTAAGTCTGCTTATGAATATACAAGCAAGTATAGACAGAGTTTTTCCTTTTATTTTTTACTTGAAGATTGATTGTCTTTTAATAAAAAGAAAGGAAAAAAGCCCATATCAAATAAGGATGAAATTGAAATCCTTCTCCTTTTGTTTAACTGAACCTTCATTCTGTAAACAATTTCGACCCTTTTTTTTTCCCATGGATAGCATTAAAGATGTTGATTTTTGCATTCAGCCCCAGACATTTTTCACCTGAGTTGCAGGAAATGAGACTGGAACCTGTCTTCTGACAAAAATCTGAGGAGATTCAAACTGTGATTCAAACACACTGTAAGAATTCCTGGATTTTCATACAGACACAGCTGTGAGCCACCATTAGATCACCAGTGTTTTTATAAAGGCCACTCATGCTGAGACAGTGACAGGTGCATATATTAACACATCCCAAGCTCATACTTAAGATCTGASTCTGAAGAATTTCATACTGAGTGATGCATAAATGTATCACAAGAAAGATAGGAGGGCAGTGACAACCAAAATTATGTTTGGAAAGGGCTTCTGTCTAACTCTGTGCTTCAACCACTCAAACCCCTCATATCCTAACTCTAGTGAAATATTCCTAGTTTTAGCAGCTTTAACCTGACAGTAGAAATATTCAAAAGGAACATTTCAGCCATTACTTTTGAATGGAAAGTGAAAAGAAAATGAAAGCAACTTAGCCATCATAAAAAGATTATTTCAGTGTTCTTCCRACCAGTTAAAAGAATAAAGCATCAGTGTTTATAAAGGTGAAATACAGAGAAATAAGCTTCACTGAATATGCATGCATATGTGTTCTAATTCAAATCCACACAAAAGAAAACAGACCAAAAATTGCCTTGCATGGCACAAACACAAAAAATCAATATGGTACAACCTGACATCTTTTAACAAAAATGTTTCATTTTAACCAGCATCTTATATGTTGATTTATGACACTTTCTCTATCATAAATTGCAACACATCTAGGCAATATTATTTTGGTACCAGATAAAGATGTCAAAGAACCTCCTACACTGGCATTCTTATATGTTATTTCAGAAATATAACTTACAGCTCATACTACATCTGACACAGAGCAAGAGAAATTCTGAGAATATATTTACTCTAGACTTCAAGAGRTGAGAATTGTTAGGTTCTCATGCTACAAGCAATCAACTCTCCATGCAGTCTTACCTGAAGACAGCTAGGCTACTGAGCTAGACAGATAACAACCTCAATTTCCTTCATTGACAATGCATGGAAAACAAGTGGTCCAAATACTCAGTGTTCGTTTTGGCACATAAATTGTGTCAATTTTTTTTGATCAGACAAGAYGTGAAAATTACAAATATTTTCATGTAGTGAGTGAAATTAAAAAGCAACTATCCTTGTGTAACAAATACTATCGAAACTCCAGAAGGTAGGATTTTAGAAACCCTAAGAAGTCATGTGATAAATTTTATATAGTCTCAAAGCCTGAGGACTTTTCAGTTTTCCTAATCTCAYTTTCCCTGTCAATTAGTAGAAGTGTAAATTTCAAGTCTCAATGAAACTGTCAAGGTCTGGCCAGTTCAACTCCAATGTGTGGTATTTCTGCTCTAAATCCTTCTCCTCACAAAACCAACTTTACACTGGAATATTTTGGCTTCCCATAGCATCATGCTATGGGTACAAAAAAGGGGAAAACTTCAGCACATCAGCCAGGCAAGGARAATAGATGCTCCCCTGTATAACTGTTAAAAAAAAAGAAAAAACCCTGTGAGGATATAATGCACTCTCCATCTTGGTGGTGTCCCAGATCCAAATGAGCAAAACCTTGAACAACATGCTTTATGCCCAGTGTTAATTCTGCTCTGATCAGAAGGCTTGGCTCAAGACCTCAGGAGTGCCTGGTTCTGAGAACTTGTTTGATGCTCATAATTTTGAATATAGAGAAAAAAAGGATTCACTTAATTTTGTCTTTTAAATACTACTAAAAATATACATAACATTAGCTGATAYGAACTCAGAATTGAAATTTTTCTTTTCAATGGATGAAAAGTGTCAAGACTGGCTCTCTTGAAATCAGTGGCATGAATTCCTCTGAGTAATGTCAGAGTTAAGACTTCAATGTATCTGTGACTTTAATAAGAGCTCACTATAGAAGTGCAAGCTGTTCCTATCTAAATACTAAACATGACTGTGCATCAAAAGATTGCCAGAACTAAGCTACCAAGCAGAAAAGGAAATATGTTCTCATCCATAGCAGTGACTTTGGAGCTATGGGGAAACCAAAGAACTCTGTTTAGTCGCCAAAACTTTAGATTCCTTAATTTGGAAATACTTGTTCTATGCTGAGATTCAATTTATGAATTTGCAAAATTACCATATTATGAAGGCTATAGAAATAATTTTCACACATGGATGTTACATAACATTATAAGACTCACCTTTACATGATTTCTAGTCTTCACATTGTATATGAGAGTTCAGAGTACAATTTCTTCATAAAGATGATGCCAGGAAAAGAGAGGAATGTTGACCTTCTTCTAACTTCTCTTATCAGACCCAACCAGGGGCATGTTTTYTTTCCTGGAAAACAGAATACATTARTTCAATCTGAAACTACTAAATAGATACCTGATTTTTGATGGTYACCTATTTAAAAGTAAAATATCTTCAGATATTCTCTAAAATGTATATTTTAGAGTTGTCAGAAAGTTGTCATCARATTAGAAACTGACCTTCAAATTTTTCAAGCTGGGACTAGGAATTTTTCTGCAATTATATTTGTTGTTGTCTTAGTATAAATTTCAGTTTGATTGCATTTGAAATTCCTACAAATATTCTGTGTGTTTCAGATCCTCATGCTATGCTATCACAAATGTTATGAAAAGATATTTGAAGTCTGAATAATTATATTGTGTTTAAATGAAAATGTAAATGAGGTTTTCATAAACTCATTTTAAAAAACAACAGATCACATACCTTAAACCAGTCTGACTCATTCTGGAAAGAGAAATAATATCTTATATGAATATTTGAATGGGATACACTTAACAAGAGATGCACTTCCACTCATTTTGAATTCAGTTTACAATTTTCATTGATATTTTCTGGYTTTGTTTACCTATATTTCAAATTCATCTGATGAATATTATTTGTAGTTATGAGAACATCAATGAGCAAATTATTTTCCAGMATGAAAATTGTGTAAAAACTTATTCAGATGATCACAGTTAAGCATTTCACTATCTCTTAAAATAAGCTATGAAAAGAAAGATGGCAACCATTATTTTTATAGCTGTTACATAATTTTTATTGTACAGCTGTTTTTAAGAAAATTATATAAAGAGGCTACAAAAAAAATAGTGTTCACTTTAGACAATGCTATGTCATGTGAAAAATTGTTTCACAATAGTGTGCACGTGCTGAAAACATTCAAATATTCAAAAATATTTTCTTAAAAAATTCAAAGTTATAATGCAGGATTGAAATCAGTCTTGTTTCATCCTATGCTGACTTTTCATTTGTTTATATTATTCGCTGTGTTTTGTCTACACAATCAAAACAAAGCGCTTCAATATTTGATTTTTTTCTTTCTTTTGAAAAAAAAAAAACAACAAAAAAAAAAAACAAAAAAACAAAAAAACAAAAAAACAAAAAAACAACCAGAACATGTCTATGAAATGTTTTGAAATGTCAGCTTTTCCACTTGGTTGAAGATAAAAATTATTTTCAAAATGTGAGAACTTTCAGACAAGTAGAATTTCTGGTTTCCTGCCAAAGATAGCAGTGAAGTTTAGTGTTCACAACAGTTTAAGATGCTAATATTGGGGTTTTTTCTGCTCATTCTTTCATGCTCTCATGACCAGGAACTGATCAGTAATCACTGCAGCTGACAGTAAACGTCTCCATACAAGGAGACAAAGGCTGGGCAAGTTATAAATATCATCTTTTCTACTGGTCAAAATGGTTAGAACWTCCTTGAAAACAAATTTTGTATCACTAAGATTATTTTCTCGCCCAACATTTCTAGTTTTACCCCACCAAAATCCTTTAAACATTTTTATTCATCTTTGTGTTTTTGTTTTTTTTCTGGAACTTCTCAGATCTCTAATAATTTTTTAACGTATTCCACTCCTATTTCCTACATATCAGCTGTCCAGTCTCTTTTCCTTGCAAGTATTTGCACTGTGTCTTATTCCCAATGCCAGGAATATTATTTAAAAATCGAAGAAAGCAAYAAATTCAGTGAAATAATTAATTTGYTGCTTTTTCTGTTAGAAAATATTTCCTAACAGAACTTGAATGCTGAAATAACATCCCTTGTTTTATTGGTTTGCTCACATATCCTATGGATGTTGGCATTCCATGGTCTTAGTCTCATGATTGTTCCCTATTTGTTTGTATACAATTTTTGATCCCAAGTTATGCGCCAGGTATATTTAAAAAAAGGGGATTATGAAGAACTTGTTTCTCAAGTTTTGGCAGCATTGCACAAAATAGAAAAATTTGGGGTCTAACAGCTGAAGGGAGTTTCTCAGAATCCATAGGTTTTTCTGTGAATTCGGTATTTTTCTGATGCTTTCACCTCCTGGACACACTAAAGAGATGAGGCAACAATGATTCCTGGCTCCATTAATGTTCAAAGCTCGTACTTAGTAAGGAAATGCATTATCTGGTGGAGTTCAGGCCTTCTGTGATACTTAGAAGGTATTTCTCAGAACAGGAATGAGTWATTCGCCTTGCAATGATCAGTAGCAAAATTTATTCCTTCTTTGTAAAAATAAGAGTTATWGACAAAATTAATGGCACAATTTTTTTGTTTGTTTGTTTTTTTGGTTTTTTTTTTACTTTCTTCTCTTTGTTAAATTTCTTCCCTTTTTCCTAACTTTTAGGTACCACGATAGCCCAATCTCATTATAAATCAAACACTAACATCGTGCTGTTTTTCTCCAGCCCATTGATTCAGTTATGTGTCCTCTCTTGTTTCAGCAATGCTGCCTGTCTACTCATGAATATTTTTCTTAATAGAGGTAGATTGTCAGAACTCTGCAAAGAGAAAGCAAGAATGCTCCACCGTGTGAGACACAGAAGGATGGTGCTGCTGGGCCAGCTTTTCTCACAGAAGCTGCTGTAGAAACACCACACAAGTGAAGGTTGGACATATTTTTGCTAACACACACAAACATTTAAAAGGAATTTTAGCATGTAGAGAGAGAAGTCTTGACTTTTTTTTTGGTTTACTCATTTTACAGTAATCCATGCAGAAACTACAATAGAAAGTTCTGAGTAGCTTTTTGAAAAATGAAYTGCCATCCATTGAATTAGCAAGAGCTTTAAGTGTTTACAAAACTGAGTAGAGTGCACTGAGACTTTAGAGAAATTTTCTCTTCTTTTTCCCAGGTTCTCTCAGTAGCTACCCAATTTGCTTATTTGATATTTCAGAGGGAAGAAAAAACCCAACTTGATATGTTGCTTAAACACAGAGCATTCATTCTACATGTTATCTGGAAGCCATGATGAGTGATTTTTTTCCTCATTTCATACCAATAACTGATAAGGAGAATTGTTGTAATGGAATTAAAACTGAATTTAGGTACAATCTCAACCAAGCCAACAAAGGCAGCAAAAATATATAAAAGAAGGACCTCAACTTAAGAATCAGATAAACATAAAAAGAGTGAGAACAGTCTAGCAACTCAAGGCAAACTTCTAGTATGCAGTTTTGTCAGACTGGATATTAAGATTGCTGGAAAAATCAACAGGTTGTAGTGGGCACRAGAAAAGTATGTTTGCATATGATTGATGTAATGAAAACCAGAAAATCACATATATTCAAATTCTCATATCTTTAGAGGATTTTTAAAAAGTTAAAAGGGTGGAGAAGCAACTTTCAAAAATTGCACAAAGATAACAGAAWTTTTTTGCATTGACAATGTTAAAAAATTCAATTTGTTTATCTTCTCAAACAAAGCTGAAGAGATGAAGTAGTTCAGTGTAGAACTACTTTTTGATAAGTGACAGAATAAAAGCATCTTTTTAGCCACCTTTTTCATCCAGCCATTAATACATATGTACATTCTCCACATCTGCAGCAATTTGCACARCCTTGACAATCACCCTGCTAGAAATCTACAGGGCAGATATAAAAAATTTTGGAACAATCAAGACATGTTTTCCATTTGGATACTCCTTTACCACTTGACTGTAAATGATGCTTTTCCTTGGCTGTAGAAAAAGAACTCTGACAGTTTGAAGAAGACAGGGACAGTTTCAATGACAGCCTGGAAAGGGAGAGGAATTAATGATACGGGTAAACCTAATTTGTATTTCTATTTTTAACATCTTCCATTACACTATCTCAAGAAAATGTGTAATTAACAACAGCACARTGATCAGGATTTGAAATCACTTACAGCAAATGACTAAAAAGACCAATTTCTCATAGTAGCCAGCAGTAATTTCAGAACAACTGTAAACTATTCTGCCTCAGATCAATTTATACTTTACCTGCACAAGCCTAATAGGCTGTATTCATGCTGATACTAGTAACTGTATAGTTACTCGGTGATTCTAATATGGAAGCTTTTTTTTTTTTTTTCTTTTTTTTTTTTTTTTTTTTTTTTTTTTTTTTTTTTTTTTTTTTTTTTTTTTTAAGGACTTCTTTGTGGCTTCTTTGCATAGCTGATACATAAATAAAAAACTATGATATTAATTAGTGTTCAGTCAAGGCTTGTTAGACAGACATATTTTATTCTATACTTTACCTTCATTTCTGTAAAACCTGCCTATAAATCTGATACATTTACTTAGAGATTTTCTCTAGATTTTGCAAGCACCATCTATCTCATATTTAGCTTGAAGCACAATTTTGTGAAATGTGTAGGCTAAATTATCTGCTGTTTTTTCATTTGTAATCTCCTTCTATCCAGACTGTATATGATTTTGCCAGAGGTAGAACAGCTATATTTCATATCTACTTTTCGCTTGCTTATTGCAAATAAAGCTGTAAAATAGTACAGTAACAAACTAATCCGAGCAGAATTAATTTGTGTAGCTCAGTTTCCTCCAGTACTCCCCCAAGATGTACTTCTGTGGTGAAAACTTGCACAGCTGAGCTGTTTCAAAGAATGGAACTGTTGTGATATCTTGGTGTCTGGYTTGCCTGTGCTTTCATTGTAGTTATTCTGCAATTCTTTCATTGAAGCAACATTTCTATTAATTTGCCTGAAACAGAGAAATCACATGAGTGGACTGAATAAGCTTTCCATGTAGCAAAAAACTCTGACTCTAAGGTGAAGCAGTGCCATGYTTCAGAGTAATTTTCAAGAGATGTTGGAAGAAGCAGTTATGAAATTACTGCTCATTCATGTTGACTTATGTCCCAAAGCTTTTAAAAAAATTATGAACATGTCAACAACATTTTATTCAAACCTCTACTTCTGTAATTTTGGAACTTCTCWTTTTTTTCGGTAAAGGAAAAAAATGGACATCACCAATAAGATCAGAGGAACTGACTGAAACCTTTTAAAAACAATTGCAGAAGGTGCCTGTTGCMTTCAAATTTCATTCAGCAATAAGCAATCCCCAAATTTAAGCTTCCAAAATAAGAAGAAGACTGGGTACAGGTGGGCAGTAATAAGAAAGTAGCTCCCAAGCTGGTARTGAAATCACCTTGGCATAATGTAGGCTATGATGTGATAAGAACCTTTTAAACATATTTTAAACAGGAGCTGGGTGAAACCCAACAATGCCAGGTGAAGGTCTTTTATGGCTTGAATGTAAGTGCTTGCAAGAGAGAAATTAGTTTTCTTCACATCAGTAGACCAGAACTGCACTTCCTTAAGAGCCAAAATATCAAAGGAAAAAAAAAAAGGTAAAAGCCCTCAAACTCCTTCAGATTTGGACCACACTCCTTTACATCACTTTGTCCACCTAACTAGTGCCAACATGCTTGAATCAGAGGGGTTGTGTGGAGCACCAGTTAGGGATTTCACTATTAAAGGTAACATGTAGTGAAAGAAAYGTGGCTGCTGGTACTTAGCCAATGCATTTACTGGACTTTGTCAGCCTTAGCAAAATTATAAAGAGGGGCTGTCAAACTGAAATGGTGTCAGTGGTGATAAGCCAAAAAAGTGAAGGAAGGAAAAAAAAACCCTGATACCAAGAGAGACATTTCAACTGCAATAATTAACTACTATCTTTTATTGGAAAAATATGTATATAGTAAAATAATAGTGATTCAAATCACTCTTAACAAAAGCTCCATTTAAATTTAAGGGTGAATCAGCAATGAACAGAGTCAGGAGACAATTCACTATAGCTTGATTTAGATAAGTATCTCAAACTTTGCCTGATATCTCAGCAGCATAATTAAACTGGCATAGGATTCTCATAACTGCAGAATTTCTCCTAAGATGTGCATATTTGTCTGATGTAGTATTCACAGCAGCCCTGTAGAGATAGTTTTGATAGGGCTCTTGTACATGTTTTGAAAAGTAAAGATACAATTCTTACTTCAAACAGTGGGAAATGACAGGTAACCTTCTTGAGTCTCCATGAGTTCTACTGATGTCAAACTTGCAACAGAGCAGATTGGACATCTGTAAAGAAAATTTAATACACAATCAAAAGAATAAGTGTCTGGCAACATCAGAATGCCCATTGCTGATCTAGAGTCAAATCAGATATCGTACTCAAAGTTCTTCTGTTAAATAAGATTTTTTTAGTGATGTTTAACATTTAGTAAGCAGATTTTCTGTGGATTAATGCCACTTTGTGAAGATTTATTTCTAAATGTATGTTTTGATTTATTAAAAAAGTGCCTTGAGGTGAATTTATTTTGCAACTAGATTCCACTCARCATCATACTGCCAGCATTGCCTGCAAAGGAAGGGAACGTATATTTGTAATMGGAAGCCTATGCTATAACAACATAAACACAAAGGTAACATCCAACCTATTATATTAGGAAGACTATAAACAAAAACTCAGCATAGCTAATGTGCAACCATTAGAAGGCTGAGTGAACAGATGGGCTTTCCACAGCCCCACAGAGGTTAGCACAATCCGAAGCTGTTGCTGGGATTTGGGAAGGCTGGACACTGGCAACACCTTACCACAGCTCTGAAATGTGAAGTTTAATTATCAGTCTTACCACAGTTTTTGTTCACAAACTTTGGAAAATACAGAACTATCCCTTAAAGGGAGTCTCCATCCTTTGGATTGCACGTGTGAAGATGGACACAACTGTAATAGYGGAAATCAATTTTCTCTTTGCCAGCACTGCCTGGAACTGGATGAGGCATGGTATTTTCTGGAAAGTCCTCAGTATTATCACAAAACTGAGAATTTTGATATTTGACCCCAATACATTCCCCCACACAACTGAATGATCCAGCAGCAAGCTGCTGAAGAAGTTTTCATTTGAAGTTGTTCATCAGACATGTTTTCTGCTGCAGCTGACCAAAGCTGAATTATGTGACTTTAGTGCTGTGTGTCGGGGAGAATCAAGTTTAAAATACAATAAATCAAGTTTAAAATACAATACTTTACAGGTTAAAATACAAATTCAGTGCCAGAAATTGTATATATATATAAATATAGGATCACCTCTTTCTGAATTAAGCCTTTCTGTAGTCTTAGAGACAGAAAAATGTCAGCTGATTATTACCCACTGAAGAATACTCTCCTCTCCTGGTAATTTTATTGCAGTGTATGTGATCAAATTTAGAAAAAGAAAGCAAACACAAAATACTACTTTTTAAAGTGAATTTGTCAAAGGTGATAATTTCCTAGCCTTCAAATGATTACTGTCTGACCCTTTCATTCTGAAGTCAAGAATTTCTGATAGATTGTGACACTTTAATTAATAAGCAGCTTGCCTTAGGCAGAATTGTGAAACTCTGCATATTCTACTGTCTTTTGGCTTCTTACAGATTCCCAACAACTAAAGCTGGAAGGAGATCCAGGACTGTGGTTCATTTTGTCCATTATCAGTTATAAAGAAGACTCTGCAAACTATTTCTCACAGGTCATGATGGAAGTTATAAACCATTCATTATGTTTGAATAGACTGGACATCTAAAACATTATCTCCATTAAGAGAGTAAAATTCCTGCCTCAGAGCTGGAAAATGCCTCCTAGTAGCTTAAGCCAACAATAATCTCCATTTCCTTTAGTATTTGCTTCATTGTATTGCTGTGTCTATAGGAGTTTCCTTGCCAGCAAAGTGCCAAATGAAAGAARCACATCAAATATCAGGAGCTCAAACCTTGCATTCCTCCTCATCATTGATCTTTATTCCATAGGACAGAAGTGCTGGAAGACTCTAGTGTTTTTGTCATGGAATTTATAACTATAATTCCTAAGGCTTTGAACAACACAGGGATCAATACGGTTATAGGGACAAAAAATGGTCATTCTCCAAACTTGAAATCTCACACAGTTAATGGAAGATGTTTTTTACAACCAAAACAAACACTGAGAGGAAATCCATTTATATCACACACATTCCCATACCATGGATTTGATTAAGATGTCATGTAGAAATGTGGGGAGAGGGAAAGGTTAAGACTGCAGTATTTCAATGCTTCCTTTTAATTTATTTGTATTCTATTGAAATATTTAAATATATCTAAACCATTCTAATATTTTCCAGCATTTTACAACAAAGTGTAAGGTTCAAAGACATAACGTTAATTATTAAAAAATAGCATTAACAAACTTTTAATACTGCAGACTCATAAAGGAAATAAAGATTCGAACCCAGCAAAAATATTCCCTAGTGACAGAAGGACCAGTGAGAAGTGTAAGTACTGTGCCCAAAACTAGCAGTTAATAGATGTGGGTGAAGTCACACATCCAATGGATGTTTGACATGAACACACATCACGTATTCTGAGCATTTTTGAGATATACATGTAAATCATAATACACTATTTTCTGCTGTACCCGCAAAATGAAACTGGAGCATTTGAACAGTTCAACCCATTAAGARAAGGATGTATTCATTGTTTTACTTTCTTGTTCTCAAGAATGTAAATAATGCATTTCTAGTCCTTTTTTTTTTTYCCTATTAATGGAATTACGCTCCATTCAATATACGTAAAGGCAAAATAAATACCAAAGAGTACAGAGCCCTAAAGTCTTCATGCCAGTGATCTGATTAGTTATRAACTAATAGAAACACATTTTTCTTTAAAACAACATTAAAAAAAAGATCCAACTATAACATGTGAAAGACTTCAAATGAGTTTCAGGTCCCATACCAGCTCTGAGTTCCACTGAAAATCTCATTAACTATATTTTCAATGAATTTGATCCATGAAGTCTGTCATAAATAGGCCCAGCACAGTCATTTTCAGATGAAAGCGTTTCTCTTGATGTGATTAATTTTTAAGATGGGTCTCTGTAAGTGCAAAGCTTTCAAGTTACCAGAATCTTCTACAGCACACAATCCACTCTACATTTCCAAAGATTTATTTATTTTAAATTCTTTTTCCCTTCTTCCTAGCTGGTTACATCTTCTAGACTAGAAGTTACWTTAAAGTCATAATTGAAAGTGCCAAAGTCCTGTCTTTTTAGTGACTCTTTTTCTTTCTAATACACAGTATTAAGCAGCACATTGGGAACCCTTCAAATTGTTTTGGAACACAGAAATCATTTTGTCATTGAGGGGTTAACACTATTCAAGGTTTTACTATAAATTAAAAAATAGTCAGAATTCTTTATCTAACTCCAAAATTTTTCTTTAAGAACTCAAAAGTGCTTTTCTAATGTCTTTTCTAATGATTATTTATGTTAATTATATTGTAATCACTCAATTTTCTTCTGGTTTCTATAATTATAATGTGAAGAAATTAATTATGTAGTTAGACACACGTAATCTAATCTTAATTACAATGTGTTTAGAAATATGCTGACAGATATTTTGCATTTATAACAATTAGCAAATGTGTCTTTATTGAAGACCTCCCCAGATCAGCACTTTCATCCTCTGCTCACCCCTGAATCACATTTCTTCCTGAATTTCACTCTGCTCTATTCAGCCCCACAGTGTCTCACAGCAATGCCAAGCAGCCTTTCTCAAGCTGGACACACTCCCTTTCCAGCCATCTAAATTTAAAGAAAAGGAGGGTTTTGATTCAATAAAACCAACATCAGGTAGAACTACAGAGAAGTGGTGATATTTACACTCTGTCTCTACCCTTCACTTTTAATGAGGAAATGCTCTCGGGGTAAAGCCTGTGACAAGCCTTTGTGGACMCATACAGAGTAGGAGTTATTTTAACTTGTCTCTTGTATGACAGATGAGAAGATGTTACTCCTTCCCATGGCAGGGCACTCACTGTTAATTGTCTAGCTTGTTAGGATGCAGCCAAAGGCTACATACAAAACTTGCTTTTCCTCAAGCCTCTCTTCTCCACCAAGTCTTTCCGTAASGAAGCAGACTCCCTCCCTCCTGCCAGCTCTGGTGCTCTGCTACAACCGCCTCTGCACTGAACACAGGAGACCCCTTGCTTTGCTGCACACRCAACTTTGGTGCTTTTTCAACAATTACTTTAAAACCTTTCTGTCTGTTCTCTCTGACATTTACATTCACTTTTCCTAAAATAAGAGTGAATCAGCACACAAAATGTGCAGAGAAATATCCTCCTTCTCCTGCATGGAAAATGTGCATATCTGTAGTCTAAGCAATGTGTATACTCAGAGAAAAGAAAGATATGCTTTTGAGAGGGGGAAATCTACCTAGGAGGAGCAGAGGTGCCCCCTATTCTTCTTAAGTACAGATAAACCAGAATGGGAGAAAATATCTCTAAATTTTGGTGAGAATATCTCTAAATTTCAGTCTCCACTGACCTGAAGGGGTTCTCTGAAGGGGTTGAAGTAGCTATGAACTATCAAGGCTCTCTCCCCTGGTGCCTGCTTTGGCATCCAACACCAAAGTCAGCGTGAGCCTAACTGAGAAGCATGGGGAAAAATRGTATTTCAGGAAATATGGTTTGCTGGAGGCAGGAAGAAACCACAGGGCAGCYATTTCAATGGCCCTTACAGTCTGTAAGTCTATACATATTTTCAGCTAGCTGAACTCTTTCAAACAGTTTCCCATGTTTGAGAAAAGAATGACCAGAAAATTTTTTTTTAGTGAGGTTGGGAAGGCCTGCATTATTTGAAAGAAAGAAAAAGAGCTCCAAACCTTGAATAATAAGCTTGGAAAGAAAGTAGTACAGGAAAACCTTCAGTTTTTTTTTTGTTCATACATCAAGGGGATTTTATTTATTTATGAAAAACTAATAAACTGAACTATTTATTTTTTTCCAAAATTACAACATATATAGCCAGAGATCTCTAATTGGAAGGTATAAACAATATAGCTGTTATAGCTGTTAAACAATAGATAGCTGTTATTTGATCCACTCAGATGTGACTTATTCTCTTCTKAGTCTCCTCAAGTAAGTTAAATTTCTTGACCTGAGCTGCAGCCTCAAGGTTTGCCCCAGCAATTAAGGAGTTATAAAAATCAAAGGCTTTTCATTTTGGAGACTGGTTTCACTGAGCAGTTAGTAACTATGAGTCGACAGAAACCCGTTTAGAGAGAGATGGCAGATCTTTTGCTGCTAAGCTGACTGTCCACTTGCCGAGAAGAAAGAAGTGTCTTATCTCCTTATACTCCTCAGGTGGCAAGTTACCGCTGAGAGGATGTGAAGAGATGAAACTCTCCTTTCCTGATCTTTGACTTCATTCAGGATGCAGACGAAGAACAAGAGGTACAGCAAAACTTCCATAAATCATACATGAGTTCCTTCAAAAAGGTCAAGYAACATAATGTGAAGGGGGTAAAAGGTGAGGGGATGGAGTGGAGTTCTGATGATTCCTCAGGAGACTGGACTAAGTSGTGGCAAGCTTATGGCACAGCACGTTCTGTTGTACTTCTACATTAAAAAAAGAAGGAAGTCACTCTATATGTGTGAGGAAGGTTTGATATTAGTTATGTGTTTCTCTCCAAAACAATCTCAGTTTTAATTGTTAAACTCAGGTCTGAGAATTTCTTTTTTCATCATTACTGCTCGTGTTCACCGTAACCAATCTTTAAATAAAACTTATTATTAACTTTAAAAATCTGAAGGGTTATTTAAGTCATTAAATTCTGTACAAAAGTTTAATCGATTTCTAAATAATAAATCAACTCTGGGTGCTCTTAATAATCTTGGTGTAACACATTTCAATCCAGAAGCACTACACAGTATTTATCTTTAATGAATAATAAATGAGACATTGGTATTGACTGAACAAATGATTAAATATTCAATCAGTAAGAGAACATGGGAATAATTTTTAATTATTAATAAACTACAGATTTTGCTTGTCAAGTGCTATCATCTTTTTGCATGAATGACTTCTCTTAGCTGTCATCATAGGGCAGATGAATACAGAAGCTCATATTGGACACCATTTGTCTCTGAGAAAGAAGAGTTGTTTCACAAGATACTAGGGGGCTTACAAACTTTTTTTTTTTCAGTGGGGTCTTTGGTTCTGAAAATCCTGCTCTAGTACATGTTCAAATTTGTTAGAATTTAATGTTAGAAATAGACAGACACTGGGAGCCATGAAAACTGATGGCCAGCATGACAGAAAGTTTGATCTGTTATGTTTCTTCTGCAGTGTTTTCACTGGCTACAGTTCTTATGGTTCCCGAGAAAGCTTTTCACAGTATGACTTTGTGAGAAGTTCTGAAATTTCCTGAAGCAAGGCTGTCACCAAAAATGTCCCTGAACAAGCTTTTATCCTCTGCTGACTACCCTAATATCTACAAAGTCACCCATGATCTACTTGAGTAGAGCACTGTGATCTTTGTCTGTATCTAAACCAATGGACCTTTTGCCCATCCTCCTATTCTCCTAAAGCCATTCTGTGGCCCCTCTAAGTCCAAAATCCACACTGGGACTAGTACTACCCCTTCTCTTCTCTTAAAGAAGAGGTTTTTGTATTTAGACAATTTCAAAAAAAATAGCCTTTGCATGCTCCAGCCAGGACCAACAGCTTCAGTTGTGGATGAGCAAAGGCCCCTCACTATGACCTGTGCCTTAATAAACAGCTGTCCCTCGATGCACATGGGTCCCTAATGGGCCATGGCAAATCTCTGCTTACAGTAGAGTTTGTACGTGCCTGTTCAACTCACTGTCACTTTCACTCAGTGATAGCAAGAAACTAACATTTTACATTTGTTCCTTTATATCATGCCACAGTGCCATGTAGCACAATCTGAGAGTTGTATAAAAATCACCATCTGAAATGGGATTGTTCTGACATTCCCAAGTCTACAGCAACCTTTTATGCTCAGCTGGAACTGATAAGAGTGCTGTAACTGGTAGGTGTCCTGGAGAGTAGTCTGGAAGTATATTTATGGTCAAAAAACAAGCCCGTACAAAGCAGCTATTCCTTATCTATGTGCATACTTGCTAGAGTATGTTTGAATTATCTTCTGGCTTTGTGACTGAACAAGTTTCCTTCTGTTAGATTTGAAGGGCACAGCCACTAAGCTACAATTAACTGGGTCTTATTTTACCTCATGAATTATTGAATTTTCTATCCGTGTCTCAAACACAACACTTCATTAGAACTGAAAAAAACATTTTCTTTTTCTTCTAGAAAATACCTTTTTTGTTAAAACCCCACAACCTTTAACATGAATATGTCAATTTGATTGGCACTTTCTTAAGGAAAAGTGAAAAAAACTTTCTTCATAAGGGAAATAGTTTCATTCTAATCTTTTTGGAACAAGAGTTTTCTCTTTTTGTTTAATATTGAAGTGACCTTTCATTTTAAAGTTAATGTTAAGAGAAGTAAAAAGAAAACAAACTGTATAATGAAAAATGTCTTTCAAAYTTACTTTTTCCCTGTTCCTTACAATTAGTAAAGGGAGACAGATTACCAGAAGAGAAAATAACTGTATCACATACTTCYAGCACTCTATTGTACTTATCATTACAGTCTGAAAAGTCTCACCCACCATTCCTCGAACACCAAAAGCCTGAGAACACTACAGAGTGTGCAAGGAAAGACACTATTGTCACAGCAATAACACATGGGAGAATCTGGTTCTGTTCCCAGGCCTGTCATTGTCTCTGAGCCTTACTACAGGGAGGACAGATGCTTCCTACGTTTCCACAAATCCAACACAGAATTACTGATATTACCCTACTTTTAAAAAACATTTTTACTTTATWCATATGTCAGACTTACATATGTCTAATAAGTCTGCTGTGAATTTTATCAAATGAAATTCATTAAAATTTGTATTATTTTACCAAGTATGATTTAGTTAAGCATTGTACCAAGAGGCATGATACTTAGTCTTTGAGGATTTGTGCTGAAATAATTATCAGCTATGGGGCTGATGACRTTCTGGAATTCACTTGTAGTTAAACAGAAGATAGGTAAAAGGAAAAAGGTCATTGTATCTCAGAAACCACAAGAATTGTTAGGGATTTTTATATAGCAGAGACTACAGAGACCAGGAAAACCACAGAAAGATGCATTAAAAATGGACCTTCACCTCCATTTTCATTCTTCTTGGAGTTTTCATAAAACTCAGTCCATTGAACTTGTGCCAGAAAAATGGATTCATGAAATTTGAGTCTCATTTTAAATCCTCATTTTTAAGGATTTATTTTTCTATATTTGTGTAAATGTAGAACCGACAAGGGTGAAGAACTGAACTTAAACTCTTCTTTGAAGTGTCAGTCAAAGGAGATGTGGGCCAGKGAGCTTCCAAGCTGATTCTTCCCACAGTTTCAGATCAATGGACCAGTTCAAAAGTCAAGAGTTATTCCTTTAYGGATGTAAAAGATGAAGGCCACGAGAGCCAGCTCTCCTTGCTTATTTCTCTTTACCTCTCCAAGTTTGCAGCGTATCCTTAAGACACTGAGGTGGGAAGTGTCACCCAGACAACACAATTTAAATAATTCATCAAGTCTAGTTGTTTTCCTTAGCAAAGTGAAATTCTACAAGCCCTTTTAGAGAGGTCTGTGCTAGGAAGGAACTCAGCCAAACAAAATGGAACTTTCTTTATCTGCTTGGGGCAAATAAAACAAAGAGGATCTTAACATTTTTTGCCCAGCTGTACTGGATCTGTGTGTCTAATACATATYAAAAACTTGTCTGGTGTATCTACTGGAAATACATACAGCCAAAAAAAGCACAAGGAAAGATTCTATTGTTGACAATGGTTTTGCAGGCAATCTCTTGATGATCAATCACTATCTTCCTGCAACAATAACATACCAGAATTAATAAGTGAAGACTGCAAGGGGAAAAAATTGAATGCATTAATCAGGCAAAATTAAGTTAAATCATTAAATATGTCATAATGTTGCCTTTGATAAGCCTTTTGGAAAATTAGAATTAGGAAACATAGATCTAGAAATGTAATAATACTTTGGCAACATTGATTTCTCATATTTAGAAGAGACATTTCCAATAAACAATATATCAGTCAATGGCTGCAAAAGACAGCAGGTTATGTATATGGCTACATGTAACACTCAAGAATCTAGAAAAGACACTCTTTACATAAATTTTATCTCCAGAGATTTTATCATTGCTCATACCATATTTCTGTATTTGAAAAATATAACCTGAGTAATTCATTTCCATGGCCCAACTAAATGTTTGTTGCAGTTCAATTCTTTGCTWATAATATCCATTGTCTTTTGTTTTGGTTAGGCTTTTGAGAAACAAGGTGATTTGATTGTTATTTTATTCATAATATGCAGTTTCAGGTTTAAAAAGTTAATTAACGTAATATCAAATTTGTTAACAAGCACAATAGTCAGACTGAAGACCTATTTCTTCTATACAGTGTCTGTTTCAGGAATGACATTTTATTGCATGATAACTTTCTGTATTAGTTCTGTTCATCAAATAAAATATTGGAAGTTGTTCTGTAGATGACCCTGAGGTCAAAGAAGAAATGTTGATGTTGGTCTCCCATATTTTAATTATTTTAGATATGCCTTGTTTAAATAATAAAAAAAGGTAAACTGTCAAATTTTCTGCTCTTGAGAAAAGAAAAAAAAAAACAACAAAAAACAGAGCTGGAGTACAAGAAAGGCAATTTCTAGGAAATTACATAAATTGTAATAAGGTAATAAAGAAAGGATTGCTAAAAGATAAATATAAAGCTGATGAAAGGAGAAAATTTTTAAACATGATACGTCATTAACCTGTGGAACTTTCTGCCACAGGATATAATTGAGGTTAAGAGCTTAAATGGAATTAATAAAGAATTATACATTTACATGGATAATGAGAACTTAGACATGATAAAAATTTACTAGAATGTAAACCTTCGTACCTAAGGGCAGAAGTTAACTGCTAAAAGGTAGCAGCCAGAATGCTTCTTACTRTGTTCTATGACAAATATATTCTGATTAAAACCTAGGTTTTTATCTTGTTAATTCTACCAGTATACTACACTGATTTTCCCTTGTATTTTTCTGCACTTTTATTCTGCTGCTTTTGCCATTGATTTCCAGGGAGTTGGAAACGTTCAGTTATCGCAGTTTCTCCTAATATCCCTCTTGGTATGCAGGGAAAGAGAGAGCTCATTTTAATATACGCTTTCAAATCTAATTTGTGGCACTTTTGGAGTCCCTGCTGTATCATTATAGTGATATTTAAATCTAATGCACACTTGAGAAAGGAGGTGTAAGGAGCTGATAACAGCAATGGGCAAGATGGAACTGTGTGACAGTAATGTGGTCAGACAAAAGACAGAACTGGAAAGTGACAAAAATGGCACAAGGAATGCTATTTTTTGAACAAGGGAATCTAAAACTGAGGACAGAATGTAATGGATACTAGCAATAAAGGAAACCTATGTGAAGTTCTGGACTCATGGATGTCTCAAAAGCTACCTTAGACTAAATGAAAGAAGATGGGAAGAACTGCCAAAAAAGAATCTGAATAGTGAAATGATGAAAAATTTTAAAGCTGTTAGTCTCCCTACACACACA
>NW_026623234.1:491184-514027 GCF_030028575.1 Malurus melanocephalus
CACAGATCAGATACAACCCTTGTTTTGTCAAGGGATATAGCCACCAATAGCCACCAAGATGCTAACATGTTTTGGGCTGTTGCTATTGCTAAAATAATGTAGCAAATCAATACATTTGTTTGCCCAGACAAAAACTGRGAACCTACATGACATAAAAATAAGAGGTCCTTTGCCAAGTCAAGTCAGACATTGATGGATATGGAGAAGCAGGTCCTAGAATATGTCTGTGCTCTGTGAAAGAGACAGAATTGTATGTCATGTAGTGATGGTTCCTGGAAGCTTTGCTGATGAAAATTTAGGTTAGTGTTCTCTGGAGACATGGCAAATATTAAGTGCTACATCGTTAAAGTTCTCATTATTAGTATGACAACTAGGTGTGGTCATGGAACAAACTTTGTAGAGAATTTTCTAAATAAACCCCAACCTGTTTCAYCTCTATGTAACACATTAAAGACAGTTGAATGAGAGGAGGATGAAGACCTCATTCATAAGCTTGTGACCAGAAATACGGAATGATTATAAAGCAAAGGAGTTAGGATGAAAGGAGGACTCCTAACACCTTTCTGGAGAATCAGGGTCTGCAATCATGGTGAATCCCACACAACTCAGCCATGCCTGCTGGTCAGGGGTGTTCCCAGAGGGAGTTAGCTGGTGCCTGAAACATCTGGCTGTGGGACAAGTTCATTACAAAGGGGCAGACACCCTATGGAAGTTTAGAAACTGAGTATTGAAAACATGTCTGCAATGCCGACTATTAGTATTTAAAGATGTTATCTACATTTATCACATTTGTCACTTGCCATTAATTTAAATTCCCTTTATGCATCTGTTCAGGAAATAATTAGGATTTTATGCTGCAGTAAATATGYTTGTTCATCCATTAGTGCAAAGCAGAAGATTAATTGCAGTACAATGGGAATCAGGACTACCGTATTCAGAGCTACAGCAACAAGGGTGACAGCAGTGCTGCCCACATACTTTGCYTCAGTAAGCTTCAAAGCTTCAAACCTAAGTATGGATGAGAAAATAATTAGACCCCTGACAAGGCAGGGAGAGCTATCCCTGTACTTGTGTGTGTAACCAGACAGACAACCATGAGAACAACAAAAGATCACACAGAAATTAATGAAATAACAACATCCCGAAAGTTCTGTTACTCAGTTTTTCAGCTATTTTTATATACAGAGCTTTATATACAGAGATTCATAGTTTGCATGAATCATTACATTTTATAGAAAACTAACCTGAGCGCTCTTTAAATACCCGTGGTAAAATTCCAAAATGTATTAAGATATCATAAGACTATATTAATTTGGCAATAAAACCCTAGAAGGCTGAAAAAACTTGTAACTGCCACTTGCTGAAAATGACACTGTAAAATTAGAGCCAAGACCAAAGATAATGAGTTGGAGAAAAGAGATGTAGGCAACAGAAAAACACTGTAAAACTTGCCCTGCCTCACYGTGTCTGCCTCAAAACAAAGGAACAGTGTACACCACTCCTCAGTCCTAAGTGTTTATGAACATTGTCCTTGCTATACAAAATAAAGAAACATGAGATTACTCATTTTGCCCAAAGAAAACATTAATAACTTACCCAAAAACATCCCTTATATGAAGATCTTTGTAATGGTTTCTTTGTGGGGATTGACTAAACCCACTGATACTGCAGGGAGAATGTTTAATCCCGGCAAACCAATCATATGTGATTAGCCTGGGGGTGTTTGGTAATTAAAAACCAAGTTTTGTAACTGGATGACTCACATCAATCTAGTGCATCACATCAAATAAGCTACTGATGAGGTGAGTTTTAGCTTATTAAAAGTTAGGATGTTTAGGGATATTTTGTGATATTCATCACGAGTAAAAAATCAAATATAAATTGGCAAGATTCTTACAGGCTTGGCAACTGGAAATCAGTTGTTAGACTCAAAGTACATTTAGTCATTGGTGTCTGTTCAGTGGCCCCACTGCCCTGACTAAAAATAAAACATTTTTACTGCCACCACTTGCTTGAATAATTTTTTGCAGACAGTGCAAAATCCTATTTATTTAAATTTGTTGGTTGGCTCACTTTGTGGCATGTGGCTGGGGACAAGAGCAAAGAAAGTACTGCTCAAATTCAAAACTAGCCATTTCMCTTGCTTTTAAATTGGATGAATATTTAAGACATGGGTGCAACTGTAAATTGGAGGTTCAAGTCATTTAATTTCTATAATTTCTCTGGTTTATATATATTTTTAAGGATGATATCTSCTTGACACATTTGTTTATGCTACTAATTTAGTGCAATTATCAGAGACTAAAAAAATGCAAAAAAAAAGAGCACTGAAATGACCTAATCCACCTAACTTTGGTATGATAAACTTAAGTCTAAATGAGAAGAATTTACTTTACGTGAATAAAAAGCCCTAGATATAGATTGGTATGAAACACCTGCACAACATAATGAGACTAATGTGATCCTAACAAATATAGTTCATGCCTAGAATAGAGCAAATCAGTTTACAAAAGAAACCTCAGAATAATAAGTAATTGGCTATCAAAGAACATAGGATGGAAGCCAAACTTGACTTTCACGATGAAAGCTGGTATTACAGATACCCATTGAACTGATGGGTAAAAAGATCTGCCCCAAAAGGACATCTGACCATTCCAGGTGGTATTTTTTTATTCCTGTGCTTTGGTTGCTCATTCATGCTGTAAACTATGTTTTGGCATAGCTCAACTTCAATAACCGCTATCAGAAAACTGGATTTTCTTTTCCAGGKTGTGTTGAAATGTTTAAATCTCTTTAGTCAATCTCTGTATTATTATTCAGGATGCTAATATTGGCTGATTTTTCTCCATTTGATTATAAGTCATCTCTCTCCCCCTCTCCCAAGGAATGAAACTAGGATTGCCTTTTTCTCCTCCTGTAACTATTTATGAGCATCACAGATAGATTTCTGTGCGGCTTAAGAAGCAGCAGTCTTTTGCACCCATATGCAGCACCTCCCACCCCAAATGTGTGTTACCATGTGTAACTTCTTATACTGTTTCTAAAGTAGCCATACAAAGAGAAGGGTGAGGAGACAGAGTATATCAATTTAAAACAGAGAGCTCTTTTGTATTGCAAATAGTTATCTAACAGATCAGTTGGCATGAAAATGCACCACAATTCCATGTGTTTTGTGGGAAGAGGCAGCCCGGAGGAATGTTATTAGAAGAAAATATTACAGTTTCACACATGAAGTACTCAGCACTTTACCCTTCCCACAACTCCCTCCCTCTTAATGTTGCCAGAGTAGAACTGTGAACTAATAAGGACTGCCCACAAATTGTGGGTCTAGTGATTGAAAACACTGCACTTAATTCCAGTACATTAGGTCTGGCTGCAAACAACTATTTCCAGGAGCAATCCAGAACTGCTATGTGTAAAGAAGAAATGGATAAGATGACAAGTCCCAAAGTTGTGACCATATGGAGACAGGCAGAAGAAGMAGCAGAAGAGAATGTTCCTTTTGCACTACATTATTCTGACACTCTTTCTTGCTATGAAGATTCATTATAACACAGAGAAATCAGATTTGCATGATTAGTTTTCTTTATGATACTTAGGGCTTAAAATTACAAACCTTTTATTGATTTTTAAGGTCAGTAAAATAGAGTTTTATCATCTGAATTGTACCTCCTGTCTAACAGACCATAGAATTCCATCCAGTCACTCTTGATTGCARGACCATAATTTGTGCTTTCATTGAGGAGGTGAAGAATGGACAATTTTCCTAAGTACCCTTTTGCAATGGTTAATTACCMTTACAGCTAAAGATGCAGGCCATAGCTCCAATTTTAATTCTTAAAATTGTAGACATAATTTCTTGCTGCATATRTCTGCACTATTCTGTAGGCCTTCTTCAATGTGTAATATTTTTCTGTTAGTAAAGATGCTATAATTTATCCATTCTTATTTTTTCCCTAATAAGATAAAMAAATGAACATATTTACTCTCTACTCCTTTCATTCTTCAACTTCTGCATTTCCTTCACTTTTTCTAACTGCCATGTTTAATATTACTTTCAAGAGTTATAAGTATTAGTAAAAGAATTCATTTTCTTTGATTAAYTTCTTTTTCTACATATCCAAAATTTATGTTTTCCCTTTTGTGTAATAACCTTATAATAAAAAATATTCTAAGAGCCAAAACAAATTTAAATTGCTGATTTTGGTCATTATTAGTACCAAAAGATACTAAACATACTGTCACAACCTCCATCACATATTAAATGCTTTTGAGTGTGCAGAAAAGGACTAAAAATAATTAGAGAGAGAGTACTGGCTAAAATGCCATAATAGCACTAAACTGTGCTTTTTATGAGTAACCAGCAGGATATCTGGCACTGCTCAAAGCATCTTTGATGATTTCTACTGCAGAAATTGAGAAAAAAAAAAAAAAAAAAAAAAAAAAGATAATGTATTGCATAACAGTATCTTTGCTGGAAATTTTCCTTGTTTCACAAATTTACATGCAATCCTGATAGGAATATTCTCTCCAAAATTGCTTTCTGAAAAGCTGACTGATAAAGCTGATTTGTTTCCTTTGATTTCATTTTCACCACAGGGAGTACTGGCTACAGATGGATAGAGAATCTGTATGTCCAGTCACAGGCTGTGATTCCCATGGGAAAACAGCTGTATAGAAGAATTGTTAGCATCCCTAAAATGAAATGCATACCTAGTGCTGGAAGAGTAGGTTGTGTTTTTATTTTAATGTTTTGCTCATTCGTTTGAGCAGAGTTATTAAGAATAAACTTGTGGGACTTCACTGTATTATGGAAGAGGGTCTGAGCTTGCTGGAAGCATTCTGAACAACCTAGTACTCTGTAACTCACAGATATGCCATCTGACCTTCAATTTATTTTTGTATGCTTCTGTCTTCCCTTCTTTTTCTTTATTTTCTGCTCCCTAGTTATTGTTCAGCATTCTGCCCACCTTCATGATGTGGGGTTATTTGTCACTATGTATGGGAAATTCACCCTGCCAAGATGACTCCTGTCTCTGAACTACATGGAAAAATGCCTCCAATCCCTCTTCTAGCCAGCTCTCTTGAGTGAGTCATTCCTAGTTCCAATGTAGCCTGAACTGACAAGAAGAAATTACAATTTATCACTTGACTGATAGAACTCAAATGCAGCATCTAGTCTGTGACTCTTTTCTTGTCTCCATCTTCTATCCCATGACCTCTATATGTACAGCTCAGTATATTGTCTAATGGGACTACTTTTGCCTTGTTGATTTCAAGATCAGATTAAGATAGCTGTTYTCTGCATAGGGAAACCTCTATCCTTGGTATATAAAGCCTTGCTGATCATGAAGGATCTGCACAGCTCATACACTAAATTATGCTCAGGYATTCAGTTTTGGTTAACCTGATTCCACAGAGTAGCCATTTACACTGGGTCTCAAGGTCCATAATTACAAACCCCACATTAYAGCTCTGCTTTTATCTATTGCATTATATAAACTAGAGCAGGAAGGTCTACCATTAAATATCACTATAATAGCTTTGAAAAATAATTCTGAGATAAATGCAAAGTCATTTTTTTAACTGACTGCTTACCAACACAGTATTSCAGTTAATGTGTTTGCAATCCTCCTTATTAAAGGCAGTTCTCCCATTCTATAGATTGGTATTATATCTTCTGTTTCAGAGGCTCTCAATGCCAAGAACAGAGAAGAATGGGATTAGGGGATATTTATCTCCTGCCACCGTTGCTTTGTGTTCTGGCATGGCACTTCAGTTCCAGTCAAGGCCAAGACAGTTTGCCATCTCACATGTAATTCTGATGGATCGTAATGCTGCAGGAAATGTTACATTACCAATAATGGTTCTTGTAAAAGTTTATTTGAAGATTTTTTGTTTCAAGCATCAAAACGAATTACAATAAAGTGTCATTTTCCATACTATATTCAGAGCCACTAGATGGTGGTATACACTAGACCTGAGGAAAATCACACAAAGGGACTGATTAATGTGTTCTTCCACTGTCTGAATAGGAGATTTTTCATGCCTCACTTTCCAGTCTTATTCCAGCCAACCTTTTCCCTATCAGTTGTTTATTTAGAAAGGTGAGAGTGACAATTATAAATCTCAGTTGAAGTTTTTCCCACCTTATTGAGTGAATTTTCATGACAATAAAATCTGATTTTGAGATAAATCTAAAAACCCAAGATGATGAAAGGTCAGAGACAACTCATATGCACACAGTAAAAAGAATAAGAAATAATTATGTGCAGTTTGGCCTCTAGTATCTATGAAAATTTTAGTGAGTGTCRTTAAATGTAAATGTTTTCTACAGTTTTCGTGTTATAAACTGTATGTTAAGTACAGATGATCCAATGACCCTTCTTGTTTAGTTAATAGGATAGGGCAAATATATTCAACAACATTTTWATAATTTAGGTTCATAATCTTCTTCAGATTTAGCTTGTATGTGTCTTTATCCTAAGTTAAGATAGACAAATCTATCTGTAGCTGGCTAATAGAGCTTTCATTTGGGATATGAATTTCCATCACCTCTCCTCTATTCTGAATTGTAAGGGAGATGTGTAAAATTAAAATCTAGGATTCTTTTCCACCTGTACCCAGTTGGAATTTAAGATATTTACCCAGAAAATCAATGGTAGAATAAGAAATTTCAGGACTGAATCCCCAGCTATCACAGCTACACGGTGATGTGATGTTTCTTCAGTCCTTACATGTGTTCTCCTGCTGCCTATTTTTCCTTGTTCCATCTTTGTTTCTGTCAGCCTCCATCCAGCTGTCTTGGATCTGCTATTTGGTTCTGCCAATCCATGTAACATTTCTATACAGCTTAGTGAAAGATCAGAAGTTGGAAGTCTGAGGTGCAGGGGAAAGCTGTATGCTACTACAGCAGTATAAGAAAATACAGAGATCCATATTATAATGCACTTTCAATTTCAGAGAGTCACAACACAAGATGAGAAAAATGAAATAAATCATCATTCTATTTTTAGAAAATGCAGCGATAGAAAATCAGTAATACATTGGAGCCCATTTATACAAATGTCTGTAATAGTAATCGTGTTAAAGACTAAATGTCATTTATGCAACTATTTTTAATTATTATTTTCAATCTCAGATGAATTATTTCAAATTAACAAGATACAAATCAATTGTTGTAAATGACATTTGAAAAATGAGGAGCAAGTCTTAATGGGAACAAAAAGCTTTTATATTAATATAATGATGATTAAGACTCTTAACTTATTCCACACAATTTGTAGGAGAAAAAGCATGTTTGGCATTCAGCCACAGAACATAACTTGTGCTTGACACATCTTCCAGAAAATGGAAGATAGAAGAAAACTCAGTATGGGGAGAAAGAAAACAGTTTTATGATGTTGCAGTGTAAGTGATGAACTTGCTTGAACTTTTGCTACCTGTATATTGTTTAATTCYATAGAATAGATTTCTTTGCCTAGCTCTCCATTTTAATGATGAGCACTACCTCGCTGTATAACTGCATTTTGACAGCTATTGATTTGTGGGAAACTGATGGAGCACTGTAGCAACAAGGTAGCAAAGTTCAATAAGCAGTATCATAGCAGGAGAGGATAATTTAATTTTTGTATCAAAACTGATTTCACTAACTACCACAGACATATTTGTACTTACATACTTCCAGCATAACACAGTTGTATCCTAGGAATCTTATCAGCAATCATGAAACAAAGATTTTATCCAACTGAGCTTTACATCATTTCTTGTGGTAGGACAGGTGACAACGGATACCAACCAATAAAACAATCTCCTCTGCTCTTTTTTTTTGGGTTGGTTGCTCCCTAATGAAGGCATCATTAGTCTYTCTGCTGCTGTGAGTCATCAGCGTTGTCCACCTGCCTTTACCCACCCCTGCCTGCACTGCTATCCTGATGACTGCTAATGTTGGGACCATCAACCTCTGCTACTCTTGTCAGCTTCTCACCACCATTGTTTCCTTCAGCACCTTCCACAGCCAGCTTTTCCCAATCTCCCTTCTTGATTATCTATGCTTCTGTTGTCCTCAGAACAACAGGCTGGGGAATAGCTAACTGGAGGAGGTTGACAGAAAAGAGTGACAAAGAGCAGCAATAATGCACACAGACATGTTAAGGCTGATGGAAAGTTCTTAATGGGCATCAATCCATAATGGGGAACAATTGTTACTTAGGTGAACATAAGACTAGGTGTCTTGTGGCAGAGCTACGAGGCTTGGTGCAACCTCTTGTAATTTCAAGAGTGAAAACTCTCACAAGTCTCAAAATGAGTTGATTAAGCTCTTACCACTCGTAGGTAAGAGCCTTGGGTATAGTTAGCWACAGTGGAATGCTGCATAAAAGCCATCTTTTTAAAAATAAATGCATTTGTACAGTTCCAGTGTATAATCCCTTTGACACAAACCTTCTGTAGTTTTATATTGAATGCAGCRCATAATGGTTTACATTTCTTCTTTTCAGTATTCCTTAATGGGAAATAGGAGTTGGACTGTCATTGGATGACAACAAATAGTTGTATCACATTGCTCCTCTGTAAGAAACCTCATTCCACATCAAATGGCAAGCATTCACTACTTTCCTGTCCTGTAAATCCCAACTGAATTCACAGTTTTTTTCAAATGTCATAAAAATAGGCATTTGGATTATGTTTTCTCCTTGAAGGGTCAGAATATGCCATGAGGAGCAAAAATRAATCTACGCTTCTTCTCCTTCATCYTGCTTAGCACCACATAATTAGCCCACTATATAATGGGGAACAAGGGGTCAGGCAGGACACGTCAATGAGCTCTATTTACAGCACCAGAACACTATACATGGTAGATTTGTAATCTCAGACCTTTAACCAGCTACCATGTTTCCCTCATTCAAAACAAATTATGATATTTGTAATGCTAGTTGGAGACAGCATGACATTGGATATTAACACTAAAACACAAGTAGTGTTGTTTAGTAGCCAAAATAGGGAGATTAGGACTGGTGTTAGGAAGATATGTTACCTCAAAAATTTCTTCTGCCCCTATGAAATAGAGAAGGTCTTTGAGGTATTAATATGGAAAAATGTGAGTATATTTTGCATATTAGTGATGATTAGACTTAGATGTCAGGTGGTTTCACACTCTCTGTTTATAYGAACTATTAAAATAAAGGCTTAAGGGAAATAAAGTAATTTTCTTCAACAGTGAAAGAAGGAGGAAAGAAGTGAATGAAGAAGGAAAGAATAAAATTTTGAAGTAGGTAYGGGGGTGAAATGGGAAATGAAGTTTTAATGAATTACAGCAATTAGGAGTTAGCTTGGATGGTTAATAAATCAAGTTATAATCTCTAGGATGAGGATGCACTTTTCTTCAAGAAACTAGCTGACCCATACGGAAAGCTGAAATATTCAGAAAGCTCAAAGTGTACATTTACAAGTCTTTTTTGAACACTTTGTCACCATCCCCACTTCCTCATCTCAACTAATGGTACGGAGGAATGGCATGAATTATTAAATTGGAATTTGGCTTGCTAAGTAATTGTGTTGWGCTTTTTTTCATTTTTATCTCGTTTTGTAAATGTTTCCCTAGAGTCCTTATTTGAAGGATGTGTTTTTGAAAGACTTTTGTGCTCAGTCAAGCTGTGGAAGGCATTTTAATTAAACATAAATCACTTTTGCTTGTATGYATTTGTATCAGCTGTGTGGACAAAGATCTATGTGTGACTAAACAATATAGAAAAAGCATCATAAAATAGTAAGGCTTGTCCACTCAGCATTGCCTGACAAGGTACTACTCCACTACCTCTTCAGTAAAAATCAGTAAAAGCCTGATTAGCTCCTCAAAATTGTTCACTGACTGCCAAGGTCACCAAGGTAGGAGAACAATTGCAGTAGCAAAAGGGCAGCAGTTGAAAACAGCAMAACAATTCAGGAACAATAGGAAGCAAATGAGCTTCTAGGGTTGGGATTAATATGAAATATTGAAGTAAACCACTATGCTACATGTACAATACAGCGTGGATAGGAAAAGATTTTTTTGTAAGCTCAAACACCAAGGCATCTTGAAAGCACTTGTAGAAATGAGAAATCAACAATAATAACAATCACATAATCTGATGCATAAAGAATTGATTCCTATAGYTTTATAGCTTCTAATTTGTCCTCAATTCTTGTGAATGTCCAGCCCAGGTGCACCACTGCTCCCCTGGTCTATTCCAGAGTCAGGAAAACTAACAGTAATTTTTYGATGAAATACACCCTGTTTTTTTCTTTATGTTCAACCCAGTAGTTAGAGCTTTGTTGATCTCTATTGATAGTCAGGGTTTATCTTTACCTTTATCCAATTTATATACTCATTTTTATTCTTTTACATTGAAAATTGTTCAGGCAGCTGACTGTTTCTGGGTTTATGAAGATAGGGACTCTAAAAGCTGCAATCTATCAGCAARCATCTGTCAGAAACAAAACCCTTTGTACTACAGACCAATAGTAATGGTTTGGATTTCACAGCAAAAAGATTTGCTCTCCTTGAGTGCACACACTCTTTTCAGTGTATTAAATGCTACCTATTCTAGCTTAACAAAATAACATCAGTTTTTAATTTTACCTTCAGTTTTCAGATAAAACACAGATTTTGTGGCCATGACATTTAATTCCTTTTCCATGTGATATGGATGGCTTACAGAATGTTATGAGATAAACAAATTGGAACAAAATCGGAGGTAAACACACTGGAACAAAATCCAGCTTTCTTGACATTAGGACTTTCAAACTTCTTTGCCCTTCCTAGAATTTTTGCAAAAGTTACACAACTCAGACATCTAATCTAAATTGCAATCATTAGTCCCAAACAATTGAGTTCTAAGAGATTTAAAAAAGCTGTTGTTTAAATGTTAAATGGATTTTCAGATTTAGCACCCCTTAAGAAAGAATCATGTAGTACAATCACATCTGCCACCTACACCACAGCCCGTCAATAGCAGTTACTCARATAATTTAGATAGCAAGTTGACTGTATTTCTATTATTATTAATACATTTTCATATCTCACCTGTAAATGTAAAAGGGTGCTTAACTAATTCATAGTATTCTACTAATTTACATGCAAGGAAAAAATCTTGTTTGCACCTCCTTCAGAGATTTGGTTTCTTCTGATTTTATTTCTCACCATTATATTTAGGCCTGGTCATGTTACCTCTTCCTTAAAATCTTGCTGATCTGTTTATGTGTTTTCTTTACCTGGATCTCTCCCATTTTTCACAAAGAATCTACTCTACGACTCAGAACTTAGCAGAATTCATCTTTGATTCTGCTTCTCAGAGAATAGAAGGCATTTGACAGTGGGATGTGTTTCTGTGTCTAAAGCATTTACCTTTAAATTTTACCTTCTCATTATACCTCGCAAGTCCTGCTTATTTGAGAAACACAGAAGTTTCAGAAGCATTAAAGATCTATTCCTACCATTAAAAAAAATAATCTTTCCTGTTTCTTTCTGAGATACAGAAAAGAAGAATAAGGAGCAGTTTTCTTAAGAAACTGATGAAAGAGGGGTGAAAAAAAAAAAAAAAAAAAAAAAAAAAAAAGAAGCAAATCTGTGAACAATTATTATAAGATCTCCAGTAATCAGTGAAGTCACCCTACATATAGTTGCATCCAAATTTTCATTGAAAAATAAATTATATTCATTATGTTTGGCTTCTTAAACAAATTTCTTCATAATTAACTATTACTTATTTTAATTAGAATATAAACCTTTTATAAAGATACTTGGAACAGTGAGACCTAGCTGAGAACTACTCTGGTTTTGCAGCAAATTAATYGCTGACTTTGTTTGGTGAAAGTTTTTGATGCCTGTTAAGAAGACCAGAGTTATCTCACTGAAAAGAAAATTAAGAAAATAAAATGAGAAGGTGAGAGCCAYTAGTTAGAGAGTTTTTTAGATGACTGAAGCATAGATAAAGGGGTAAGAATATCTGGTTTTATGCTTGGCTGAGCTACCAGCTTCCCATAAGCCCGAGAAAATATTATTTAAAGAAGTTTTATATTTCTTGGGTATTATGAGATTAAGTTCATCACGGATTACAATGCCTTTTGAGATCATATGATTTATAACTTTATAAAAGTGAAAAGTATAATTAGAACTTCCAATGATTTTTGAAGTGAAAATAAAACACCTTTCCTCATGCTAAGCCTTTTGACTATGAATTTGAAATGTGGATGCAGCCTCACCAGGCACTTGCAGGATTAGATCCAACCTCATTGTACTTTAATGGGGATACCTCTTTTTTCCATGGTTCACATTTTTATAAGGTTATATACGCTGATATTGCTAATCAGTTAGCAGAGATTGCTTGAACTCAATTGTTCATCCAGTGATTGCATTTTGTCTAGTAAACAAATATTAGTTAGTAACAAACCATGAGCAAAATAATGTTTGTTACAATTCTGGTAATATTCACATAGCATGCTCTCACACAAACAATAGATGAGTCTCTCCCTACTCTAAAATACCCAGATCCCATTTTTGTCTCCAAACAGCAGATAAGATTTTAAACAYGAATTTATATAACATTTCTGTGGTTTCTGTAAACATACTGGGCTTCTATTAAAAGAAAAATCACCTTAAACTACAGCTACAGGTCCAGTTCAGATTGTCTTGCTCACCCTGTGAAATGCAGTGCATTGAATAATTATGCTGAGAAAAATTACTGGAAAGGCTTTGCTTAACCTTTTAATCATACAGTAAATTGCAGCCAAGTTCTCCAGTTTTTCTAATCCCTCCTGTTCTGCTTACATAGTGCATTCATATGCTTGGGATATTGCTTCTGTGATCTGAAAGTATGCCATCCCTTGTGTGTGCATGCGTGCAAGRGTTTTCTGGCTTCTTGTGCTAAACATTTTGGCAACATCATAAATGTTAATATTGCATGAGCAGTAGTAGGCTTGGAGGCTGATGACTATTACAGGGAGAAAGCAGGTGGAGTAAGAAAAAGCCCTTATGTACATAGCAGGTGATAAATAATAAAATACAACAAAAATCACGGAATACTTTGTACAACGTTAATGCTTCTTCCTCTTCCTTCTCCCAAGTCTGCAAGCCTGTATAGCCAAAACCAGTCAAGTAAGCTTGGCGCCGCCATCAAAGTTCAGAGTGAACTCTCCCACAAGTAAAGAAGTATCATTATTACAATAACTTTTGTAGCTGAAGAAAATCTCTGCTTTAATGTATCATTCCCTAAGTAGGTTTCCTCTTATGCTTCTGTAAGAAGTTTTAGGATACTGCAAAACAAAATYGTAATAGTCAGGTTCTGAAAGATTCTACTTGTTTGAGCTTTACAAGAAGATTTATTTACAGAAACAAAAAAATGTTTATTTGTGGAAGGAATTTTTCTAGAGCATGTACAGCTCTCTTAAAACATTATCCCCATTTGAGCTACCAAAAGCCGGGACAACTGATGCTGTCCCAGAATCAAATGGGTAGCTCGTCTTAATCACCAGGTGATTAATTTTTTAATTGACCATTTTTTCATTTTTTTTCCCCATATATACATTCCCTAAAAAAATAATCTCAACTTCTCTGGAAATCTTGAAATGAATTGAAAATTCATTTCAAATTGAAAATTGAAAAGAATTTGAAACTTCTTGGGTTTCTATATTTTTTTTAAAAGCATTGTTTAGTAATTGTTGACCTTGAGAACGTCAATGTTGGCTTTAAGAATCCTTTGTGATATTTGAATGTAGTGTAGAGCAGTTTCCTCATATAATTTCAGCAGCTAATTGCCCTAGAGGACCGTTTCTGAGAGGAAGAATGGATTGAAATATTGCTTTGCTTTCTTCATTTAGAGGTTTCACCTAGATCCAAATGGCCATTCAGAAACTGAGTGAGGAAATAACCTGAGGTAAACATCTTTCCAGAAATAACTGAACTCACACCTGCCTTGTGCGGCTGAGATGATTTCAGATGATTCATATGAAACACAATATCTTTTGATAGAAACTGTAGGAGAATGAGAGAAGAGGAAGGGAGACACCAGCACCAGAGAAAACAGATTAAGGAAAGTATTGCAGTAAATGTGCTGTGTGACTGCCAGGGGTCTGGCAAAATGGCATTTTTGCTCAGCACTGTTCATTTCTCCATCCAGATGACCAATAAATGCCAATATTTTTTTGCATGAAAATATGTAACTCCCAGATGATATCCAAATGTCTGAATGCTGTTTTCAGAGCTTGGAGTGATCACCAAATTTCGGAGCTCGGGTCTAGGAGCTCTATAGTTATAGCTGAACTGTGGTGACTCTGGGAGATGTTGAACATTTGTGTCTAGAACAAAATACACAGAGGTGCGAGTCTGTGACAGTCCATGATGTACAGGAGGAAATAGTCATCTCATATCTCTCCAGGAGCACTCTTGGATTCTATGGGTAAGCTCCTCTGGAAGCCTGATAATAAATCTAGGACAGCTTCACTTTAGGCTTTTTTTCTCTGGACGCAYTGACCTTTTACAGAATGAACCTGCACATTAATTTCATCATTATGGCACAGTGAGGAGAGTCATAAGGGAAATCAGTGCCAGTCAGGAAAAAAATGCATTATTACTTAGCTGCAGTTCTATTCCTCTGTTGCTTCTTGGCAATTTCTGAAATGTAAATCCAATTTGTCTGTTTTTCCAGTTAGAGAAAGAAACTAGTACTTTAACCTTTAAGTTAAATATTTTTTTCTTCAGACAATTCCAGACTAACAATATCAAAAAGTGAGCATGCCTGAGCACCTAGAACTCACTCTCAAACCTAGAGGGGGACAGATCATCAAGTAGAATAGTAAAACAAGTCTTATTTTTCCTATGATTGATTATACACCTTTCTCAGCATTATTATTCTAGTCATAGACTAGGTGCAGTCTGCCAGAGAACACATGCATTTTATAAATTAAGTGGTCAGTATTGAACAAATAAAAGCAAAGCACAATTTTAAAAAATTAAAATCAGGGTAAGATATAAGATTTATTTCTCATCACACACTGAAACTTGAATGTATATTGAGAAATGCACTCTTCTGTACATAAAACAATACAGACTGATAACTTCATTGTAGGTATCTATGATTTATAACTTATGGTTTAAAGGGTGGGTAGCCAAAAAATTGCACATCACWATTTTTCTTCCACCTCTGTCAGGAATACTAACAAATTGTCTACAAATTTTAGTTAGGTCTGTAAGRAGCAGAGGTATGAACAGCACAAAATGGCAAAGAATAAGATGGGCTAAAGGACTTCCCATCTCTTTAGTCCCTTCATTTCTTCCATTTTGGATTTATTGTTAATGTGGGAATTCAGATCCTGAGGTCCTAGGAAAGACAATCTTATGTTGAGAGTGTTTGGGTTGGTGGTGAGCTAAATGACCTCTAGAGGCCCATTTTGACAAGTATCGTGTGATGGAATTCTGTCATTGACTTTCCAGGAKATATTTTCTTATCAATATTGCAAGTAAGCAGGCATGGTTTACAATAAGTCCCATTTAATAGGACTAAATTACTGCAATYGTTGCATAAACAAAAACCTTAGGAATGTATTTTCTATTCTCACTTCTTGAAATAATTCACCTGTGCTGTTCTCTTTTGTTTAAAGTTGATTCGGATSACAAGTCCTGGGCAAAAGAATTAAGAGAAGGAGACCATTAGTGTCAGTTAATCATTACCACATGACAGTCTGCCAACAAAAAGAGTGCTGGCAAGTGGCCACTCAGAAGATGAAAAGAGAACTTAACTGAAACGCAGAATTTCATCAGTGGATAATTTGAAATACTAGTCAAGGCTTAGTTGAAGCAAAACTTCTCTAAATATTTTTAGAAGTCCATATAGTCTAAGTATTTTCTAAAARCTTTTAGAAAGTAGGGGTTAAGTGTTTCTTCTGGAGCCCAGAAAAAGCAGGGTGGGTACAGATGTCTATTTAGTTTAACTACCATCGAGTTCCCTGATCATGGGCTCAGAGGCCATCCTKGACAGATCAGTCACCTGAAGGTGTGTTAGAAGATAAATTATCCTGTAATCTGYGGCAGGGCATGAAAATGGGGATTGGGAGGGCTCACAGAGAGGAACCAGCAGTTTGCACAGAAGGTTGCATAAGAAGGTCTATGCATCTTGTAGATCCACAGCCCAGGGAAGTGTTCTATTCTCTGCCAGGATGGTGGGCACTTGTGTCAGAGATAAAAACAGTGTTCCCACAGAGAAAGCCCCTGAGATGTCTGATACTTCCACCCACACTGAACTGGTAAGGAAGGATACTTCAGTACAGATGGTAGGTTGCAATGAATCTTTGATCCCTTTTCCTGGAGAAAATACCAGTATTTGGAAAAGATGGGCACAGTTTGATCATCTGTTTCAGTATCTGTTTTTAATGCTGCACAGCATTAGAGCAGCTGAGGAAATGGATCAGTGGTCACAGAACTTTGCTCCTCTGCAGACACAGCAGAGAATGTCTCTAAAGAGACACTTTAGACTCTGGTGACCCAAAAAATCAGGGCTGTTCTTCAGTCTTCACCCTCCAGCATCACAACCAAAGACAGATCTGAAGCTTTAACAGCTACAGACACCCACAAACAAGGACTGCRAGGACAAACTGTACCAGCAACTCTTAGTGGATACAGCCGGAAGAAACAAGGAGTGCTGGCAAAGGGTGCCTCTGTCAAGGGAACTGAGGTCCCCATATGCCACCCTGATGGGGTCAGGAGAGGTGCYATCCTTGGGGAGCTGAGGCCTGAGGTGTTGCTGAGAAGGTGTCACAAATTGTCAAGAGCACAGGCTGCTCTCCACTGCTACTCTTTGCTGTGGGCAGGAATGACACTGCAAGACAGAACCCAGGCAGAATCAAGGAAGATTACAAAGCCCTGGGGGTTCAAGTGWAAAATACTGGTGCCCAAGTTATTTTTACTTCCTTTTTACCAGTCAAAGGAAAGGGTACAGAGAGAAGCAGATGCATAGAGCAAATCAACTTCTGTTTTTGTGGCTTGTGCCAACGTGATGACTTTGTATTCTATGTTTCTGTGAAAATTACTGGGATCAGATTATTCCCTTTTTCTTGCATAATAGCGTTCTAAAGGCTCAAAGATGGGTGTTAGAATAGTTCTGATTTTGTCAGAAGCTGCTGTTTTAGCTCTTGTTATATCTGGTCTTGACCAGATTGATRCATTTAGAATACCTTTAGTCCTCACACAAAACAATTTATTTTTTCATTTAAGTGCATCCTTCAAGTTTTGGACTTAATGGTTCTGAGTTTAAAATATGATAGGTCCATTTTTGAAGTTTAGCATAGTCCATATTTGTCCTCAGAATCCTTACAGGTACTTCCTGCATGTATCATTGCATTTGTCCTTTTAAATGCCATGTGGGGAAGCCCTGTAGTCCATTCTATGCATGTAGACCTTTTCTGAGTTTTTGTTGTATTTTGTGGAGCTAGAGAAACATAAGAAAGCAGAATAAGATGAAACTTCCTAYGCATTTTTATTTAATGTATTATCTCCCATTCTGTTTTTAATATACTAATTCAGAATATACTGAGGAAGTTAAATGGAAAAAAAAACAACCCACAAAAACTTAGAGTTGGAGAAGAAGCATACATTACTAAAATTAATAGCAAGTTTTCTATTTATTTTGATATTTAACCCTCAGTTTCTTTCWGAGATTGTTTCTTTTGTTCACCAGATAACACCTGGAAATAAGTTTGATAGTCTTTTTATTAAATAAGAAAATTAACAGCTACAGTACCTGATTTATAAAGCTAAAATAATTATTAATACATTTTAAATGTTCTTGAAAACATCAGGTAGAAGAAAAAAAAGTTTTGAACAGCCATAAATAGAACTCAACAAGTTTGCAGAGGTTTTCCTTGTTTCACTGTTGCCAATTCTGCATTTAAGTGTACAAGTRGGCTATTGTAAGGGAGATATTCATGATATTATTTCATTAAAGGATCAGACATAGCAAGAGTTTCACCATTCCAAATTTGAGATATTTAATTTCAGACATTTTATGCCCAGTTTTACCATGATTCTAATTTTCCACAGTCCCTAATACTTTAAATCTTCCTTAGCTATTTCTTGCCGTTTTCTGGTAAGTAAGTTTATGTGTACTGAAGTGCTGGAAAAATCTCCCAAGCACCTCTTCTTGGGGAAAGCTTAAACAAAATAATAGTTTTACATATGAATCTCTGGATCAGGTCTCTTTCCAGCCTTGCAAAATGTCCTTTGGTATTTTCCAGGAAGATTTTGRTTGTCCTTAGACCACAGCCTGTGGTTAGGATTTAGTGAGATACAATCTCACAGTCACTTATTCTCAAAGATGCTAAAGAAAATAAAGATCAAGGTGAAGGTTAACTATGCTTTAAAAAAAAAAAAAAAAAAAAAAAAAAAAAACAAAAAAAAAAACCCCAACAAAAAACAACAAAAAAAAACCAAAACAAAAAAAAAACCCAAAAATCCCAAAGCATTACCAAGTATGCAGGGCAGCAGAGTAATCTATACATCTTTCCCTTCATTAGAAACAGTCTGTAACATCCCTGAAGCAGCCAAATACAGGATTATAGCTACCATGCAGTGCCATGAAAAGAAAGTAAAAAATAAATTGCAAACATAGGAACACACCGCAGTTTTAAAGAATTTCTTGCATAGGCATTTATGGACTTACAAGGCCCTCTTCACACTACTGCAGAGAACACAAAAGTGGAAAGCAACTGAATTATCTATTAAGTTACTTAAATTTATGCAAGAAGTGAAGGATTCCCAAGTTAGCCTTTCATAATTTTTCCTCTCCTTTGTTAGATAACTTATGGTGTATAGTGTCTCGTGATCACTCTCTGGAGAGGTTCTGAAAGTCCTGGTGTGACAGTGCCCAGGAAGCAGCACAGTGCATTTTGGTGAAGTGAGTGCTACAGCTACGCAAACAGCAGAGAGAGAAGCACTGTAAACCATGTCCTTCTGCTTGCCTTTGAGAGGAGATCTCTGCAAATTCATTATCTGACTGGAAATRTTTCCTTGGCTGTTTCATGTCAAGGAAGTGATGATGCAAGATGAGAGTYCTGAGCATGCTGTTTTTAGAAGAAATAGCTCAAGTCTTTTGTCCCTCTATCTCACAGCTTTAACTAGGTTTTATATGGTTTGATTTTTTTCTGTATGAAAAATATTCAAACTGAGCAAAAACCAAGGGGATAAAACTATAWTTTAAAAACTATCCTGAAACTTATTATTTATGTATTCATGTATTCATACATACATACACATAGATATATCTTTTATATATCTATCTGTACATATGCACACTTGCACACACACGAAAAAAGCTGAAAATAGCCCTAGGTTTATTRATGAATTTTGAGAGGCTGAGTCCTCCAATCATTTGACTATTTGCTGAGCAACTCTACAGTAAGAAAACTTTTTTAATATATTAAGGAGTTAAAGCAAGAGCTGCAGGAGTCTTATAGGGAAGCACAGAGACCATCACGATTCAGTTTCAACTAAATTGTAGAAATGCACATTCTATTTTGTAAAAATAATTCTGTAGCTTGGTTTGTAGCTGTGCAAAGGCAAGCTTACTTTTTTTCTCTATTTCTTTCCAAGCAGAGRTTTCAGCTGAGATCAAAGAGCTGCCAGATTAGCACCAAGTTTCAGAGCTGTCTCAAAGTTTATTATCCAGGTTTTCAATTTTCCACCAAAGCTTGCTACACATAGGAATTTGTAGATGCTTATCCAACTCCATAGCATCCATCAGCTTATATAACTGTTATGAATGTTTTGGATGTCTTAAAAGTGGCAGACCAATCTTTTGTGTAGCCATATCTTGCAGAAAATTAATTATATAATTTGGTTTGTGGCAATTTTTTAATTGCAAATTAATTAGCTCCATCTGGTCTGTAATTTTCCACTTAGCAGGTAATAACTTTTAAAGCATCTGTTGCTTCTGAAACAGACAAGACAGTAGGGAGGATAGCCATTCTTATCTGTCAAAGTTATCTGGTTAGACAGTGGTGATCTTGATTTTTTGTGAGTTTTTTTTTATATGAGATCTTCACTGTACTGAATTCTAAATGTCTTCATTTTCCATAAGTGCTTCTGGCTCATTACTTGCTGGTCTACTTGCTGTTGATTAATGCAAGACATTTTTGAAGCTGGAAATGTGTGATTATTACATCTTTCATCCCAAATGGACTGACTGATAAACCTGCTTTATATATATATTTCCTGTTGATGAAGGTACTACTGTACCTGATGTTGAGGCACAGTTGCAGGGGGAAAAAGCCCTGCATTTCCTAAACATAGATGTACTCATTCACAAGCAGGAAAGTTAAATTTTACAGCAAGGTCTCCTGAAGGCCTTGGTGGAGCTCCTGAAGAAAAGGCAAAGTTTTGTGGAAAGAAACTCCTTTAACTTTAGTAACCTATGTTTCTTCAAGACTCTGAGACAAATTCTGATCTTTAGCGATCAAGTTTGTCAATCCTTTCCAAAATCGCATCTTGATTTTCTATGGTTTAGATATATCTTGCTTTTATCTCTTTTGTAACTGTATTGAAAACYACGTCCCAGTAAAAAGTAACGTTGTTATATATGACCTCGTGGTTTAGGAATGGTACTCCTCAATCTAATGCTCCCACGGAGACACTCTAAACCACACTTACTCCCCATCCCTCCCCTTGTGAGTAGCCTAAGAGGCGAATTGGAGGAGAAAAGGTAAAGATCATGAGTTGAGATAATAACAATTTACTGGAAAGAGCAGTGAGATAAGAAAACAAACAGCAACAATAAGAGAACATACAAGAGAGAAGTGGACAACTCGCACAGAACCCTCCTGACAGCAGACTATACCTGACTGCTGCCTCCTTCAGGCTGTGCTATATAGACCCCTTCCTTYAGAGGAAACTCCCTCCCCCTGCCCTTAGCAATAATGTCAGGTGGTCAAAAAAAAATAACCTGAATGTCTTGGCCATGCCCCCTCCTGGCTGCTGCTGAAATTAACTATGCCCTGGCCAGAACCAGGATGATGACAATGCATTCTTTGATCAGAAATTCTGCAAAACGTTATGCCTCCATATTTGTTTGAGGCAAATCTGGGTTTAGATTAATTTTATTTTAGATGTAGATTTTTAAACAGATGATTAGCAGCTCTTCCTGAAGCATACCAAAACTTGAATTTACAGAGGCATATATTCTACAAGTCTGGTGAATATCCCTATTTTCTGATGGTGTCACATGTATTTCTTAACATTTGTTTGAGCATGTTTTCAAATACAGTATAAATTAGTTCATTATAACAGCTCTTCCTATTCACAAAGATAATTTTTTTTTTTTCTTGAGGTTTGTGACACTAGAGTCAATTGGTTAACCGGATGGTTTCTCTTTTGCAAAGAAAATAACTTTCCCAAACTGTCATTTGTACCAAGATGAAAGTGTTCTTTTTTGAATATCAGTGGCTGGCRTTATCCTGGTCCTAATGAAATGTATCATAAAACTCCAGTGCTCTGACATATAACAACAGAGGGATTAATTTATGTCTGTGCTCACTGTGTGATATTAATAACCTTGGCAATCCAGACTGACAATTTAGGTGTCAAATAACCAAGTTTCCTATTTACACATGTACAAGACTTAATTAGAGATGTACACCAATGCACTGCAATAGAAGGTGCCACCAGAAAAATTCACACTTTGTTTCTCCAACAAATTCCTTTACAGGTGGCTTGATTTCCACCTTTACCACCAAGTTCTTTTTTTGACACCTTATCAGAAGTTTAGTTAGAAGCAAAACTGTATTCAGTTTCACATATTTCAATTGAATACACAATACAGAGTGTATTTTTTTCACAAGGAAGTCCTTAGTAGTCACTGACCCTTGTGGTCACTCTTGTCACTCAATTTCCATCTCACAAATCTAAACAAATTGTGTCTCATGCTAGGCACACCTTTGTCTTAACTGGAATTATTTGGTTGCTCTAACATCATTCATCAGGATGATTTAGGATTAAAATCACATTATATTCCTTTTACATCTTGTGAAACAGTTTCTACCTCCACAGGGCAAGGCATTTTGGAGAAGCTCATGCTTTACTTTCTCACGCTGTTTGCTTTGACCTTATTAATACTCCTGCAGCAGTTACAGTTCAGCACAGCCAGAATATAGCCCATGTCAGATCTTCAGTTTAGCAGCATTTTAAAGCCAGTCTGGACATTTTTTTCTAATATGCATCGCTGCTCTTTCCATTTTTTTCCATAAAAACATTTAGCTCCAGTAAGATTCCTAGAGCTAGCTTGCAGCGAGTGGGATGTTGTCTGYATCCAACACTGCCACCTTAAGCATGGATAAAGCTCTGCTTGGGTATTTGCAATTCTTTCTTAGAGCAGTTTGACTCTTGCAAAGATGATGCAAAATTTTACCGGTTTTGGGAGCTGATGAAAATCCTCTTTTCCCCATCTGGTGAAAACAAGAGGACGAACACCAATACTATTTCCTGGCTCCTTAAAATAAGTCACACTTGTGAGAAACCATGCTTTATGAAAAAGACCACATAAATATCACAGAACAAATTATTTCCATTAAGTAATATAATTTCTTTTGTCAATACTACATACAGCTGATTTTCAGAAAAAAAGTACATGTGAAATCAGAATCCAAACAGAATATAAGTGATTCATGCAAATCTGTAAGGGTGGGATTTTCTGCATTGGAACAAAACCCCAACCAACCAACCAACCAACCAACCAACCAACCAACCAACCAACCAACCAACCAACCAACCAAAAAAAACCATGAAAAACCAAAAACCACAAGCAAACAAAGAAACAAACAACAACAA
>NW_026623234.1:514156-528788 GCF_030028575.1 Malurus melanocephalus
TTTCAGCTAGAAACTTTCTTGTACAGGCAATTGCTTTGAATATATAGCACTCTCATAGTTCAAAACTCAGACTGCATAGCTTGCCAAACAACTGCATGAATACCTTAGTTTTAGTGAAAGTAACACATGGAGAAATATTCAGTCAGATAATTTGAAAATGCTCTCCATACCACTTCTATTTCCATTCTGCCTAGGAAGGTAAAAGTGCAATCATTAAAGACCTTTTCCTAACCGTAAGAATTTTCTATCTGAAATGCGGTGGAAGTGTCCACAGAATGCATTTAGGCAATGCATTTAGACTAAATGTTTATAGAGTTGCTAAAAGCTGAAAAAGAACTTCAAATAGTTCCAGAAGGACTTTTTTTTCAATTCAACTACGTGTAACCAGAACAGGAAGAAAAACTTCTATTTGTGAGTTGTTTGCAGATAACAATAGGAAAAGAGAAAGAGCAGCATTTTTACCAAGGCAAGAAAAAATTTAGTTCCTTTAGAAATATTCATAAATCAGTCTTTGTCAGGGGAAAACCAATAATCATAATTTCTATGGTAATGTAAATGTGGGAAGTACCTGAAATGAAAGGAAATTTGTATCTTGCCTCTCAAGAGATAATGTGACTAATGTGTGTGGGGTAAAAACTAAAACAAATACTGAGATTTTTGCGGGGAATACTGTTTATAAAGACAATGTGTCAGACATTCACTTATTCTGATTTCTTTTTTTTTTTAATTTTTAAAGATGACTCTGTTTTTCACATGTCTTCTTGGATAAATCACATTATCTTATGCTTGTAAGCCTTGCTGTTCCTCCTCCAACTGGCTGCTTTATTGTCTTCTTTTATATTTGTTGTATGATGTGTGAAAACAGGCTTCAACCTGTCCCTGGAAGCACAACCAGTTCCTTGGGATTCAGCTGGATTTACCCTTCAGGATAAAAACCATCCTTCCAGCTGCACTTTCAAACATGTGTTTTGGGTGTTTTTCTGTTGACCAAAAAGATATAATTTGCTCTAAAAAACAGAGCATATAAGAGTGAATAAAACAAGACTCTTTAAACAGAAACATTGTTTTSTTTCTGTAGAAGCAAGAAGCCTGGCTTTCCACCAGATGGAATTAGGACAATAAGAGTGCAGATCTCAGTTTCCACTGATGAATTCAACTACAAGGGAAGCTACCAGTAAACTTGACTGCTGGAKCCWCTTTTCATTCAATTTAAATCTCCCYTTCTATTCCCAGTTAATATTTTTTACTGCCTTTTACCAATTTTTTTTTTTCTTTACCTTTGGACCCTGCACAGGCTTCAGTCTCTCCTTTGGAAAGTTTTCTTTGTTAATAAAGAGATAGCCTTAGACACTCTAGGATTTTAGCTTCCTTTGAAATACACTATCTTCAGCTCCCTTCATACCTCTGGTTGAATGACTGAGCAGTTTGTCATATCTCATCTRATGATTGCTCACACTGAAAACACGGTAATACTGCACTGTGCTCTTAAGCAAAAATTCATCCAGCAGGCATGTCCTGCATTTCAAGCTGTGGTATTCAGCAGACCTTGAGGTTCATGTATTCATAACTGATTATTTTCTGGTGTATATTGAATGTTCAAAGTGTCCTGGGAAACCGTGGGGGCTGCCAGGCTGGAAGSTGAGGTATCTGGGTGATATGTTCAGGGTGCAGTTCAGCACACACTCCTGAGATGAAGGCAAATGACTCCCGTTATTACACAAATAATGCTGYTACCATTGGGAACAAATATCTCTTCAAGCCACAGGTAATAGCTAGAAACTTGAAATTTCTATTATAATCAGTCCACCAGATGAGGATCTCTTTAATGAAAAATATCTTGGCTAGAACAGAGCACCATGGCTGGTGGATTTTCTGCTATGAACCAGTCCACAAAATGGTACAAATCCTAAGATAGGTTGTAAGACTGCACTCCATAAATACTGAAAAGGTTTGTCGGGTTAGTTTTGGAGTTCAATAAAGTAACTTCAATTCTTGTAGCTCTGCTTAAAGGCCAAATTCTTACAGAATCTGAGGGCATCTCAGCAGAGGCATGCTGAACTATGCAAGTCTACTTAAAGTCCATGGCAAAATACTGAGTTTCTTCTCGGATTTTATAAAAATGTTATAATCTGAGTGTCTGTCTCGAAGCAGTGCATCTTTTTGAAGGCAAAGGCACCTTGAAACAGTCTGAGACGCTTACCCTTCCAAAGCATTTCCCTGGGCACAGAAATGCTTTGCTTCAGGAAAACTGGCAGAGGTGGCAAAGCTGTCTCTTATGCCAGTTACCTCTCAGATTAGATGAGATGGTGAGCAGAATGCTTCTGTACTTTGATTTTCTGCATGAAATGGTCTTTTTTTTTCCTCTGGAATTTAGCAGAACACAAATGCTGGCTGCCTGGCCCTCAAGGTATTTGGCATTAGGATTAGCTCACAACAGTCACCATTCTGCCTCCTGTCCAGTTARAACAAAGGCTCAAGGAGCATTAGCATCAAAGGTCAATTCAAACGGAGTAGGCAATGGGCATGAGGCATAGGATTAAGCAGACATGAGAAGCAGCTTTTTGAACATCATRGACAAAGCAGCTGTGGTAGCCCAAAGAGACAGAGCAGAACAACAGAGAAAGATCTTGTGAATGAAGGCAAAAAAACGTCACTCAGGTCAGGGGGAAAAAAAAGTTTGATACAAGAGGTAAGGAGCTAAGGGAAGAATACAAAGAGACTAAAAAATTATCTTAGAAAGTGTGTATTAGAAAGATTGCCAGTTGTATTTATATCAAGGAAACAAGCAGATGAGAAGTGAAAGTAAGCAGGGATAAAAATGAAGATGATATGGCAAGACAGTGGAACTTCATCATCACAAAAAATTAATCTATACACATTCTTCTTTCTGACATCATAACCATAAGAAGCATCCTCTCTTTGCTTCACTTCTGAGGACAGTGCTTTTTCCTGTCAACAGAGGCAGTTTTACACTTCCCCTTAAMAAATGTGGAGAAAATTGTTGACTCYCCAGTACACAACAGAACATGTTATTATAAACACCATTGTTTCCAAGGTGAAAGTTTGGCAGGAAGCTTGGGGAAAGAGAGCACATTTCAAGAACTAAAGAAAACTCTAGGTTTCTTTGAAGTCTGCTTCCATTCCTCCAACATTAAGACTGTGTGCAAGTCAGTCACAAATAAAAAGCTGCTCTGAAAATTCCCAGAACCCAAAGGTGACTTAAAGAAACCGACATTCAGCAAAGACAAAACAACTCAGTCGTCCCCTTTGATCACTCCAGCCAGCTGCCCTAGGCGAGTCTGGAGCTGTACAAAGCTGCCTGGAGACCTCAGCCAATACACCAGATGTCACCCAGAGACAGAAGAGAGAAGATAGATGGGGGAGGAGAGAAATTTTCAAGCTGAATTTTTGAGGCTGACATTCTACAGAGGAACATCAGAGGGTATAAAACTCATCATCTTTGCCACTAGGAACAGAAAGTGAAGGAAGGAGRAAGACACAAAGCATTCACAGAGACAGCTGAGAGCCTCAAGAGAAAGACGATTTCTGCAAATAGCCCCTTAATGTTTGGTTTATGTCTAGGTCATGAGAGTAACCATAAAATGTCACCTTGTCACCATCTGCAGTCATCACAGAAGTTGTAAGGGAGTATTTGGACCYATTCACAATTGCCCTGCTCCCTTCCTGCGCAAGATTTACTGTTCTTTTAAATCATATTATATTTTCTCCTTCTTGCATTAATTTAATTTCAGTGTTACTGCATTTACTCTCTACCATCCACTTTCCTCACTAATTCCTCATATCTCACTGCCTTGTAGCTACAGCCACARTGGTTTTTAGCTGGGAAACAAAATCAGGTAATTATGAAAAACACAACCTTGCCTGTAAAAAACAAAAGAAAAAATGCTTTTAATATGCATGTCTGGGAGACAGATAGACTCAAAAGTACTGTCACTTTCCCACTCTCTTCCTATATCTCCTTCTTCAGAAAAAGTTTTTATAGCATGTGTCATGATCTAAAAGCAAAAGCAAACTCAAATGTCATGKCTGAAAATGACATTTCAAAGAGCTAACACTTACACTGGAACAATTTCTACTATCTCTAATGTTTTTGATTCAAAGTTTAAAATAATCTATATCTAGAAGCTGATGTTTAAGATTGTTAGGTGTATTTGCAGCCAGCTGTATAGAGAACACTGTAGCTTCATATGCTTTGTGCAGAGATGATGTGAAACATATGTTATCTCCCCTCCCTACGAAGATCAAACAGGAGGTCCAGAAATTGCTTTGGTAGGTGGGTTGAAAGGGACAAAAAGGTGCAAATCAAGGCAAAGAGCCTTTACATTGAGAGCAGTTTTCATGCAGGGAGTTCTGTAATTCAGCACTACAAAACTCTCCTGCCAGTTTAGATGCTATCATCAAATTGGTATCAAATTGGTCCTTGGCAGCTCTAGAATTGGAGGGAAGCAAGACTATCTGTTTTGTTTTTTTTCTGAATAGAATATCCCCTTGATTCTTCCTRTATTCAATTTTGAAACTGCAACAAACCTGGGCTCTTAAAGTTATTTGTTATTTTTACAAAAAGAGAGCGGTGAAATTCCACTACTGCTTTAAAAAATTTTTAATTCAAATAAAAGAGACTAAGAAAAAGTCAGCTTTTGATAAATCCCACCTAGATATGTAAAAAAAAAAATTAGATCTTTGCCAGACCAAAATGGCAACTTTGTTATCTGTTTATCAAAGATCTTGCGTTCCCACCGGCATGGATTGGCCAAGCCAAATCTTGTGTTTTCTGATTTTAAGATATTAAATAGAGATTATGATAGACACATAGAAATTTATGTGTCTATCTGAATAAAGCCTTTACCAGTGAAGAAATTCCAGAAAACTTTTGTTAAGTATAAACTCATTTCCCACTTAATTGCTGTGCATTTTGGATTATTTRATCTTTCTTGTCCTTGCATGTTATTTTAAGTGGATAGCAGCCACAGCAATGTGWCTTTCAGGAGCAGACTCTTGTTGGTATATCATGTCATCTCAGTGAGAGCACTGTTAGGCTGGCTCATCTAAAAGTGCTGGTACTGCCTAAGAGTATGTGTTACTCGCTAATTTCCCCACATGGGACTCCAACAATGAGCAAGAACTCAGATTTCCCTCTCTGATCCCCAAAGGCACTGTGCAGATGATGCAGTGTCTAAAAGGACCCTGATGATGCTAATTGCTAATCCCACTAGATTTTGTTATTGAACTTGCTACAAAGGATTTTATACTGTTGCTTCATAATTAAAGACAGCACAGGAGAAATAGACTTTTGTTTCCAGCCCCTGTCTGACTCTGTTCCATCCCCCAAATTGTCATTCTGGTTTAATGGCTTTAGATGTGTGTTTTCATGCCAGCATGAATCAGAGTGTTGCTTGGGTTACATTTTTTAAAAAGTGATGTGACCTATAAAACAGGTCCAATTTTTTCTTACAAAGAATTACAACAATAGCCTGATGTGACTGACAATTCATATTGCCAGCCTTATTGCTAAGTGGCTTGAGCAAGAATGAGTCTGTTCCTGGAATTTCTGTTCCTGTTCACTGGAGTCTGCAAGAAGGGATTTATAGAGGGCAGATAATAGAAGGAGGRGCAGCAAATCAGAAAGAGAGAGTAAACTCCTCACTTCTACGATATGTGCTTTCTTTTAAAAAAGGCAATTTTAATTGTGCTGATGGTCACTTTGTCTCCTGTGACTCCACCCCAAAGTTCTTCTACTGCTSTCAGCTTTTTTGCCCTTCTATAGCTTCTCACTTAGTGGTGCCCCATAAGCCAGTTAGAACTTTTGAGTCTAAAACACCTGCAAGCTTCAACAGAGCCTTTAAGTCCTGATGTGGAAAGCAGAGCTTGCTGCAGACAACATGTGCCCAAACAGACCACCTTATTTGAATACTGCTGTCAGGTCACAGGCGTAACCTTTCAACAGTCCTGATTTAGTCTGAGTTCCCAAGTTATCAGTTCCTACCCACAGCAAAGGCATATATGTCCAGCAAGTATTGATGACTGGGTGGAAAAAGAGAGAAAGTTAGAAATGTAGTCATAACATTCTGTCCTGGAGTCATTGAATCTTGTTAAAATAGGCTTTCTGGGATCCKCTGTGTCAATTTGAATTGAGAAGTGCCCTCTTTCGCTTCTTTATTATGCCATCCGTCTTACAGGCAGTGATGTGTAGTCACATCTTGTAATAGATACTTCCAGCAAGATCTCCCTGTTGCGAACAGGGCTTTGCTTTTCCCCTGAAGAATCACAGTAGCTGTACCAGCCTGTGTCATTTGTATCATAATTTAACAGAATTATCTTCACAGAGGAAAATTCATATTCATACAGAGGAAAGCTGTCCTTGGCATGACCACAAAACAGGAAACACATAATTGATKATTTTGGTGAGAGAACCCTGACTGGCCAAGCTCACCTATCTTGGCATGAGCCCCATTTGTGTTTTTCTTTATGTTTAACTATACTTATAATGAGAGGGTGTGTGTGGACAGTAGAAGCCATTTGGCTGTCGTTCCCTGTAAGGAAGTTCACTGCAGTCTCTTGACTTTGGAGGAATGGTGATGGAATATGCTTCCAGCTATAATCTTCATTAGAGGCAATCACATGTAGAATAAATGTGTCTGTATGCCATAGCTTCTGCAAAGCTCTTTTGTGTGAAATGGATGGAATGACTGCACATAATAGCTTTCAGGTATTCTTTAATCTAAACTGTTCCTTGCAGGCACTTCACATTTCTTAATTTTTCATTCTACCTAACTACCTTCTATTGTTATTTCCTACCACTGTCAAAAAACAGGTGTTCTTAGCAAATTTAAGAGTGGCATAGCAGTATGTCTTCTTTTTCTTCCACTCTTTTTCAGTAATCACTCCCTTCATGATGGTTTTCCAGTGCCAGGTGGCAAGTCAGCTGAGCATTTTGGAGGAGTGAGGTATATCTGAAAGACTCTTTCAATTATACACTCCASTAAGCCTGCTCCATTTCATCACAATTGATGTACAAGCTCATACAAGAAAACAAACAGACAGTTAAACTTTTTTATTGAATCTGCAGTTTTCTTTCTAAAAAGTAATTTTAAACTAAGAGGAATTAAGAACTCCTCTGTATTTCACACTGCCTCCTTTCAGCTCCAGAACTATGTACCAGATCATCTAGGAAATATTTGTTTTCTTGCTGTAAKATATGTGATACTAAATTAATTACTCATTAATTATACACAATCTTCCATCTTGTTAGATAGCCAAAGTACACTAAAAAAATATATAGGGGCTTCATTTTGGACTTGTGGGAGCCTGGCATTTCAGAACATTAAACTTACACCTCTCTCTCTTGTTCTCAGAGAAAATTTCCCTGTAGCAGACAATGAAAAAGCGATCTGGAGAGCGTGAGCTGCTGAAACATATGACTGYGTTCACTAATGCAATGCAGCCATTTAATATGGAAGGCAGAAAACAGTTGCTGTTTAATTTCTTGCAACTACTCTGAGCAGCTGATTAGAATGGGAAGTGACTAGGTCTCGTATATCTGGTGAAAGTACAACTTATGTAAAAAGACAGTGGTTTGACTGGATGAGGGTCTAACACTGCTACTTGTGTACAAAATCACTTACTRTCTTTAAAATTTTTGTTTAGGAAGAGTGTTGATGCTGATTTTCACTACCATGTCTGTAAAATACAAGTAATAGATTATATGCTGGTGCTCGAGGCTCTGCTTTCAAAGAAAAATTGATCACTGCTAAAAATGGGAAATAGTGGTAGCTGAGGCAATCGGAAGAATTTACTAAAAAGTTGCCTGCATTTCACAGATGTTACCAGCTTGACAGATTGCTATTTCAGCCACAATATGCATAGAAAGATAACTAGGACACTGCCTAATTTACAAGTAAAGRCCAGCATTTCATCAGTCATACATGCTACTGGTAACTACTAGCATTTGTAATGGTTAGCATAACATTAGGTGGCACAGTTTCTTTTGAACTGTTCTACTTTTCTGTAAGAGAAATGGCATCAGAAAGAGTCTGAGTCTTTTCTTGGGGAATTTTGCACAACTGGGATTGTTTATATGATGATTCAAGGCCATTTTTGAGACAGARCCAAGAGCACCAGTAACTAGACATATTTGTGAGTCTAAAGACTGAATTGAAATGACAGTTGTAAAAATTTATCTGTTGCCATAATTTAAATAATTTCCCACTTAGTTTCTTATCTTGTCTCTTTGCTAATGATACTATTACCTGAAAAAAAMCCCAAACTGAAAAACATCTGACATATGAAGAAGTTTTTAAACTCCTTGGAGTCTTAAATTTACCAAGATGCCACATCCTATCTACCTGGCTTTTTACAAGGCCTGCTTCATTTATTAATCATGTGTTTACACACATACAGTGTTAACAATGTTGTATATACTATGCCTTCTTTTGAAAGATATTATTGACACTAAGAAACTCATAAATTCAAGATATTTTTGTGCTATAGCTGATGATTAAGATTTAGAATGACACCAAACACTTAAAATAAGAGGAAAGCACAAAATACACAATTAACAGCTAAGTTACCTTAAAGTTTTGATCGTGGATAATTTCTTTTCAATATTAATAGAATTCATAGTTGCAGTTAGAATTAACAGAACAAAAATTTTCATACTTATCAAATGTGAGACTCAATGTCAGATCAGGGACATTAAAATGTTATTTTTACCTGTTCTTCTGGTCTAGAGGCAGTTTCCAGCTCAGGAAAAAGGCTGGGAACTGTGTTTCAATGAATGGCTCATACAGTTGTGCTGTGTGTCACTTCCGAAATATTCTGAAATAAACGTTCTGCTGGTCTTTCCCTGAGACAGGATCCTGGTCTAGCCCAGTATGGCAATCTCTGCTCTTGTGAAGGATTTGGCATTAACAGGTGCAGAGAACAAAATWGCAAGGATCATTAGTTTGTTTGACAACACCTATGTTATTACCATGGAGAGTGTGAGAGCAAACCAAAAGGAACTGGTTTTGTATAGAGGACTCTATAATAACAGTTTACAACACTGTCTGTTAATAAAAGACATCCTGAAATTACATGTGGAAAATAGTACAAAATAATTCCATTTGTCATGCTTCATGCACAGTGTTTTTCTCCAAAATGTTTCCTCATTGAAATAACCTTATGAAACCCATCTGCCTTTCACAAACAATATATTTCTGAATATTTTTTCTGCTCTGAAGTGCTATTAAAGCCCCAAAGGATGAGGCTTCTSCTTCTTCCCCCCACAGTCCAGAATGTTTCTTTTTCAAGAAAATTCTGCCATTATTCAGCTTAATGTTTTCTTTTCTCARCCTAATATCTGCACTTAGACATCCAGACATTTATAACTCTTTTTTTTGTTGTTGTTCTTTATACTATTAAAATACTTGCAGCTGGCTCCCTCCAGAGGGAACRTGGAAGCAGACTGGTGTCTGTGCAGAAGAGACAACATGGGCAACAAGGCTCTGGATGGACAAGGGAGGACAAATGCATTGACAACATTGTCATCCATGTGTCAAGCACACTTTCTGCTTAACACTGGGCTCATCATGTGCCATCTAAGCTAAACATTAATTCTAAAGCAAACTAAACGCCAACAGCCTCTTGCCTATACCCTGTTTGTAGCTTCATTCATTCTGTTTATAGACTGTAGTCTCATGGTTCACAAGCAGACGTTGTAAATAAATCTGATCAGGTTTCATTTTTCTACTACTCAGAATTTTTTTTTTTATTAAAACAAACAAGCAAGCAAACTACTCACTTAACTTTGGATTATATTTTCAAATAAATGTAATAGGCATGCAGAAGTATCTTTAACAGAAATGCTTTAGCATCACCATGACCAGCTTGTAACTCAACAGTGATATGCTCATGTTTCTTAGGGTACAGAAGTTTCCTACTAACCTGGTGTCTCACTGAATTTGTCATGAGACACTGAAGAAGAATCATTTATACTCTGTGCAGCAAAAAGAAAACAATTTGTGGTCACAAAAGTCTTTTTCTAATGAGCTTGAATCCTGAACACCTCCAGAGTGCCCCAAGCAGTACCTGGGAGAAATGAGTATCATCTGAAAATACAGGATATATGGCCACTTAGCTTGACTGAACTCTGAGACTCTTCAGCTGAGCAGCCTGAGGATACTTTGCTACCTTCTTTCACTACCTTGAGGCTTCTTTCAATAAACAATTGATTGCAGTTTTTTAAATCTGTCAGCACATAGTTCTTTTAGTTAGCAGTGAAATACACATAGTGATGTTTAAACTATTCTCATAAGGAGTTTGGCAGCTCAGAGGCCTAAGGGTCTCTCTATCAGAGGAAAACAGAATCTTGAAGTTATAAATTATATTTTTACAGTGTCAGATGGAATCTTTATTATTAGTAGAAAAAGTAATTATTACAAACCAGTTGGAAATCACTTATCTCCACAGTTTGCTGCTGGTAAAACAGCAAACAAGCTGTTAATTTGTCTCTTGTAACTGTAAACCATAAATACAGGCTATGTTTATATCCTACATAGGTTCTTTTTCTTGATMAAAGTATCCTTTTCCTTTCTTTAAYCTGWTGTTCCTCATTACACAAAATAATTCCTCAGAAGAAAGTTCCATCTTCGTGTGTATTTGGAGAGACAATTATTACAATAAAATAAGGCTGATAGCAATGGATGCAGGTAATACTTCTGAAGTGAGAAATTCAGAGAGAGCAGTCCTGGAGCCAAGTATAGCTCTGCTGAAACCCTTTATGCTAAACAAGACCATGCAGTGTCTTACTTTATATTTCAACTACGATTAAACTTTGCATTGCAGTAAAGGATCCTCTGACAAAAATAACCATTCCAGGTATTAGAAGACTTTGATTTTCTTTCTTTTACTAATGCTCCATTAACCTCCAACATCTGTTCTCTCTGTGCACAGTCAGCAGGTCCTCTAATATCTCTCTTCTCTTCTTGCAGGAGCAGTCATTTTTAATAAAGTTGTTATCCTCTCTCTCTCTCCAACAACAGCATCTCTCCCCTCTACAACACCATCCTGGCGTGTGAGTGCATGCCATGCCAYGGGGGATCAGCAGTGCTGCCTAGGCATTGCTTTTGCTTTGTTTCAGCACTTCTTGACACTGCATCAGTGCACTGAATCAGAAATTTCTAATCAGGTCCATTAAAAACTTCCAGTGTGAACTGATACTTCCAGCAATGCATGCAAAAAGCTTTGGTGCAGCCTAAGGATGTGGTCATGGATATTTGGCCAAATTTGTCACTAAGTGGTAGTAGGAACCAGAGACTAAGAAGCTCTTAAAAGTACTTTATCTCATAAGTTGCATATTTTTTTTTTCCTGATGGTTCCTAGACTGCTGACAAAGCCATGCAAAAGTATTACCTCATCTGCTACCTAAGTAGTTTTTCCTTGAAGCTTAAGGCACAGTTAACGGTTCACAGCACAACAGTACACCGTAAGAGAAATTGAAGGACATGGCGCAGCCTGTGTGCTGGCAAATCACAGATCTTTTGCATTCTGTGTGAGAAACAAGAGGCCTGGCTATGCTATTTTGCATGCATGTTGTTGCTATTTCTAGATCTGTATACGCTATTGATGGTTTTAATTGCCTGTACTACCATAATGATGGCTGTACTACTAATACAATAGATTATTTCTATTCATGAAGCTAAACAGCCTCCATAGAAAACACACTCATAAAAATGCATTTTCTTCAGTTCAGAGGTAGCTCCTTCCCCAGGGATGGGAACACAGACCACTCGGAAGAAAAACTTCATAAATTCTGGTAAAATTTAACTTCATGTTCTTGCTGTTCTGCCCTCATGAACTGCCATAAATGACACTAATATTCCTTAATGCCAATGAAAATTTAAGACTGTCTTCTAATATCTCATCTAACATCATCAGGGGGAACACAGACATAAAAGGAATTTCCTATAACTCTATTCTTTTTTTCTCACTGTCTTATAGAAACACCTTCAGTTATTTTTTTTAGATGGTTATCCATTAGCTACAAACTAGATTTCAGCAACCATTGACCACCAGGTATATCCAATTCCCTGTACTCTCTGGATGATTTAGAGAGAAGATGAGATACCAGTGCAGGATATTCTGAAGAGGYAATAAAAGAGAAATTAATCTGCCAGGTGAAAATACTTTGTTGTCAGCATTTCTCTGAACTGAAGGATTAAACGTATGCTGAATTCTAAATGGCAAATATGTTTACACAGTGCTGTGATTAACAGCCACAGCAGTGCTCCGTGCTGTGTGCAGCTATGTGCAGGAGGCTATTTCTAAAGGATTTCAATAACCCTAGGCAACCCAGAGTTCAAATCTGGCATCCAAACTTTGTGTTCCTTTGAGATCCATATACAAAACAAACCTGTATTCTTAAAATACAGGTTTTTGGTTTTTTTTTAATAGAAGAGCAAAAAAAAGCTTGTGTGATCTCACAGGTAAAGAACAGTACTCTGAGTCCAGTCACTTGGAATTTATTTCTGTTTCCTCTGCAAAATTTCTGAATTACCTAAGGCAAATAATTTCTGTGTTGCAGTTCCCTAATGGTTAAAACAAGAAGATAACAGCTCTGTTTAATAGATATCTTCTGAGATAGACGTTGTGTGCAGTTGTTATACAGGCTAGCAGTGCTGCCATTGGATTCAGCCACACTCCAGGTGCACAGGGAGAAGGAGGCTTTGGCCAGCCTGCCAGCACCCAGTTGTAGGGCAAGGCAGGCAGCTTGCTGTGCTGCTGGAGACATCACTTCAGGGAGGACTGTTGCCTGGAAACACCCACGTGCCTGGACTACTGTGTGAGATCAACACACTGATCCTGCTTAGGGCACACCGTGGAACAGCCTTAATTGCTACATGGATTATCCACCTAAAGCTAGCTGCCTAACAAAAACAAGGACCARCTCCAAAATATACCTTGTAGTTTTAAATATAACCTTGCTGTTAAATAGGCAGGGTCCCAAACTGAAGGAACATTGACTGGGAGACTTTTAAGCAAAAGACAGGAAGGTGAGCAACATCTACATATTGTGAAGATTGGCAATGAGTCAGTAAGTGTTTAGCAGCTGATGAACCAGTCCAAGTGTAACCTCTGTCACGRATGGAGGATGATTAGGATTTTTTGATGTGTCTTCAGTATTTGATACAGTACCCCCACAAAAATTCAACTGCCTTTGAGCTTGCTCCTTCTAAAGTCCTGGAAATATTTATCTGGGAAGAAGTTTYTGTGACTCAAGGCAGCCTTGTTGGGGGATGCCCTCTTACCAGATGGGGCACTGATACTCTGAGCTCTGATGCTCTGACTGATACTGCTGAGACCCTTAACAGATCTGCACTTAACATAGCCAGTGGACAACGTCAATGTAAATCTGCACCATGCTTTCCACAAWAAGTGCTATAGAGGTTTTGCTGATCACTACAATCTTCATGCATCTTGCACTGAAGGAGCARGGGAAAAAAGTTCCCATCCATGCATTGCACAATGGAAAACAGTAAGACAATGATGGGTGAAGTCTCTAAATCAATACTGTGACAGTTTCCAAATTAGTAAAAATTATTCTAAATTCTTCATAGTTGTTCACAATTTACTTAACATTCAATCACCATCTTTTTAGGTGTGAGTGAAGTGCATGGTAAAACACACTTGATACAATTAACTGATTATTGATGACTGCTGGTCACTGACYGAATAAACCAAATAAAGCTCACTTCACAAATTGGATCACTTCTCTTTTTTCTCTCCTTCCCAGTCTCCCGACAATTTTAACTAGCTCTGAGACCAGGTGTTCATGTCCTGTCACATCCATTCCTGAAACACAGATCTATAAGCAGCACTAGCTTATACATAGCTTGTAGCTCCACATGCAGATTAAAAAGCCAAAGTACAGGTTGGAAAAGAGTTTGTTTTTCACTCCTAAACTGTGGCTTATATGATGAGAGGAAAAGAGGCAGTGAGCAGTTTCCCCTTACACACATCAGAGATTTGCCTGGGCACCCTGAGCACAGGGCTGTTCTCGCCATTCACTCCCCACACCTGAAGTGACCACCACCACTGATCCACTCTTGGGCATGTGACTGYCTTAGAGCTCTGCCAGGAAACCCTTTCACTTGCAGCTAAAAAGTGGCAATGTACACATTTTGTCTTTGGACAYTGAGAGAGCAGACAGGGAACTGTTTCACATCCTTGTCAAAAAATTTCTAGGGATGGTCTTGATTTTGTACTGAACCACCGATTTTTAGGATTTATTAAGGATTTTCCGTGGTGGGAAAAGTTAGACAGAAAAGTAATGTTTGGTACTGCTTTTCAGGAGGACGTGTGAAAATAATTCAGTAGCTAAACTTAAAAAACTCCACAACTTTTGATCTGAACCAAATGTGGCAGGTTTTCTTTTTCTTATTTTCACTTAGACAGAACCTGCCCCCTCTGCTGTTAGGAATTCCAGTCAATGTAGAATAAAAATACTTTATCTTTACTGTTGGCAAAACAACCAAAATCCAAACACTTCCAATTTCATTACTATATCCTTCATTARCATTACTTAGTAATCAGATCAAATGACATGTGGGAACTCATTTTGACATTTTTTGACATT
>NW_026623234.1:528813-554219 GCF_030028575.1 Malurus melanocephalus
AAAAAAAAAAAAAAAAAAAAAAAAAAAAAAAAAAAAAAAAAAAAAAAAAAAAAAAAAAGAGGAAAAAAAAATAAAAGAAAGCCCCAAATCACTTAGCTCTTTTTAGAGTAGAATCTGTGAAATGTCTCTCCTGTATAGAGGAGCAAAAGAAAGAAGCTGCAAATAAATCTCAGGGATGAGCCTGTATGTCTGCCCTGTGTGCCCTTATCAAAATGCTGATGATATGCTCCAGATATGGATCCTTTTCCTTCACAAGAATGCAAGTTCTGAAGACACAGAATASATCTGAATCATCATAGGATATGTGTGACGGGAAAATGGGGAATAAACCAACATCAGTAGCATTTTTAAGTCAGAATAGTCAGAAGAAAATTTCACATTGTTTTTAATAAACYTTCCCCCAGCAACCTGCTTGTTTTCAAGGAACCAAGCAAAGCAAAAATAGTGATGAAAATTGGCTCCAGCAACTCCTTTTGTTTATTCAGAATGAAGAAATGGAAAAAGAACTAACAGGAAAGTCCTGCTTTTCCTTCCCAACCAACCAAGTGGTTCTGCTCTTCCATCTGTATCAGTAGGTGTTTTCTGCTTGATACTTATGGAGAATATCTGACAGGAGGGTCTTGGCAGCAATGCTTGGGGAATGAAGTTGACCAAGAGTCTCTGTAGCTGCTGAGGGATTGGAGTGTGCAAGGCAATTGTGAGCTACTATTTAACAAAATGACTGAGAACCAAGGGTCTAATTCTGCATTTGCACCTGTTTTATCCTTTTCACYGATATTGCCTGTGGTGTTTTTAATGTTTAATTTGGAAAGCTGGAATCATAAGCTTGCCATCCAAGTGCTGAATTCTTCAGAATCTTTTCTTTCCTTGAGAAATAGCAGTTTTCCAGAAGATGAAAATTACTCTGTTGATCAGTATCCTTTACTTCAAAATATGCTTTTATTGCTAAGCTACCATAGAACTCATTAATTACTCTGGTATTGTAAAAAAAAWWWWAAAAAWKRAAAAAAAGGTATTTCCGGTAATCAAGATCTTTCCTTGCCTAGAAAATAGCTATCATAACCAAGTAAGACACAAATGATAAGTGAAGCAGCAGAATTCAGAAATAAAGGGTGTTTCATCCGTTTCCATAACAGATCTCTGTTGTTTCGTTTTTTGGTTTTTTTTTTTTTTTAAGTTTTTAAGAASCAGARTAAGTRGTTGAACTCTGGGAAKTTATAAATACCTTCCAGGAMGAACTACTTATTCAAGTAAATAGCTAATACTSCTCAAAATAAACAGCTGAATCCTGAATGCATATTTATTAGGAGAGCAGCATAGGAAACATTCATTGCCCAAACCAGAAACATTCTGTAGCACACAGTATGGAAGAACCATTGTCCTGCAAACATGGTGACCTAACAGAATGTAACACAGAAATGAGAGAATGAATGAGTCTGTAATTCAGCTATACATGGATCCAAAGGCAAATCACTTCAATCACTTGCCTGCTCCTTCTTTTGTCAGTATATTAATAATTGCTTTTGCTTATAAGAGGATTGCCATTTGTAGACATTACTACTAGTAATCATTAAAAAAAACCACTAAAACTTTCCAGCAACATAGTCATTATCATTCTTTAAATCAAGAAAAACAGGGAAAAAACATGTGCAAGATGTTTTTAAAGAAACTTTTTAAAAGCTTATATTAAAACCACATATATAAAAATTAAAAGATGACAGAAGAGAGAAATCTGTTTCCATTTTTATTGTTCATTTGATTTCAGGGCCTCACTGCTTTTATAGGGAATCTGAACTTAGTAATGTAACTTTCTAGGAGCACTCTAATATTATGATTCCTCTGCTGCTACTTGCAATATATGGAATTTTTTTTCTCCAAAATACATATATAAAAATAAATGCTAATGAAATAGTAACAGAAATTCCTCCTGGAAAAACGCAGATTCAGTATAGTTGATAAAATGTTCCATGTTTCACTTTCATTCAGTTTTTAATCGACCAAACTCAAAAGTTGGACTGTTGGACACAAAGATACTTATGGGTCCCTTCCAACCCATTCTGTGATTCTTTAAGTCTGTGGATTGGTGAAAACATAAGTTTCTAAAAAGTTGCTTTTAAATATTTTTTTTAATTGTAGAAATAATACAGACTTTTCCTAACAGTTTTCCACTTGAAAAATCTCTTTATGATGAATTTATATTTAGATAAATACACTACTAATTTCCTTTCCCAGCTCTTCACCTGGCAAAAAATGATCTAGTTAGAGTAAAATCAGGTTAAACTTGCAGAGGTGCTGCTCTTGTCGGTAAACAGTTTAGCCCACAGATCTTTCCACAGTCCTGTTGGATGYAGGTACAATTATGCCTGTGATGCCAACAGCAGGAGGGATGTAGAGTCACTTCAGCTGCACAAATCATGAGTAGTATTCTCAAAGTGTTCTCCTGCACTACTTATTTAGAGAGATAGGAGGAAACGGGAGACAGAAAAAAAGTTTCATTGTTTCACATTTAATTAAAAATAATGTAATTTAACTTTTGATTGACTGTTCAGACGAGTTCCTGTTTCCCAACCATTCTCACATACTCATAGCAGATCARTTGCTGGCCTTGGTCCACACGAGGCCCCTCTGAAGTAATGGAATAACTAACCAGTCAGGCTCTCTGTTGACTGTGGTRGGTTTTCTCATATACACCTGTAAGAAATTGGTTTCTTCAGATCTTTGAAGGCTGCCATTTTGCAAGACAAAATATGAATGTCATAATGAGGGCAACCTGWCTCATTTCTAAAGTGAGAGACTGATAATATATGCTTCCAGAGATGACTGTTGGTAGGGTATCTGAAAACAGGAATAAAGTCAGGGAAGATTTTGGTTTCATTCTTTTTGTTTATTCTTGAGGGACAGAAAGAATTCCTTCAGCCTTTGAAAAGATCAGGGCAGARTGATGGATCAGGATTGAGCTAATACTTCCTGAATATGAAAAACAATGTCTGAACCATTCTCTGGAGGATGTACTGTAAATGCTTAAAAATTAAGCACATTTTTGAAGAATTATCTTAAAAGTTTATCTTCAGCTTTCTTTCTTCTCATAATCTACTGTCTATTTTTCATGCTTTGACTGAATCCCAAGGGCTTACTACACATATTCAGCTCACAGGAAATCTCATTATCTTTCAATGCTAGGCATCCAATCCCATTGTTGTGCCAGCAACACAGGCTACTTCTGTAAGATTCTCTATAGCATGCTATTTCCTACTGCTGTTCGTGCATGAATCATTCAAACAGGAGAATATAGCAGTTCCTCCTGTGGCTCATTTATTTACAGAAGTCAAAGTTTTGTATACCAGCAACACAGAGTATTATGTGCCTGGGAAAAAAACCTTGGCAGAAGCGAATTACAAAAGCCATCCAAACCCGGGAAGTTTCTGTTCAGCACTTTGAAATGTGAACTCTCTGTGATCTACTCAATTTGTTCTAAGACTGAAATGCTTTCAAATGAAAAAAACTGCAAATGGAGCTCCAGTCACTGTAAGTGGCAGCAGAGAATCATTAAGAATGACAAGTGGCGTATTTTTATAGTATATTTAGAGAATTCTTGAACATACACAATACTTCTCAGCCTCCTTTATCTCTCATATAACCGCCGAGTCTTGCTGATGAGATTGCATGCTTTSCCATTCCTTCCCAGTTCAGTACTTGATTTGAACAGCTTGAAAGTTTTTCTACTACTCTAAATGTTGCCTGGGTCATGAATGCAGCAGCAGCACAGCTTTGACTATTAGGCAAACACTAAAAGACACTTAGCTGGACACTGGATTTTCTATCTGCTCAGTACACTGGGCATATGTCAGTTCTGTATTACCATGATTAAGGTAAAGTGGGGTTTCTTGGGATCTTCATGGAATAACTAACCAGACAGGCAGCAGTGAGTGAGCTGCAGTGTACCCTGGGATTGTGCACTGAACTACAGTACTGGCCAATAGAYCTAAAAGAATATTAGTTAAGATAGCACACTATGACAGGATGTCACATAAGAAGACTGAGAAAGTTGCAGTAAAATGCACACCMGTCACAAAATAGACATTAATAAGATGAAATGAGCTGTAGGGCTGGTAGACAGTAACACTTGGAAAGGTGTAAGCATTGTATTTTACCATTGTAAATCCATGTAAAAAGCAAATGTGAGCAAGCCATGTGGACTTAAAAAAAAAAAAAAAGGGGAGAATCTGTTAACATCTCTCATAATTTGCTGATCTGTGTAACACTCTGTAGATGGCAGTGTGGATAAACCATCTCTGAATTTGTAAGATTGCAGTGGTTGGCTTCTGTGCATATATGAGACATCAATAGCTAAGCTAGCACAGACAGACTTTGTCAGTAAGAAAATACACGGCATTTTTGGAAACTGAAATCAACCCAGCATTAACATAGGAAACAGACACATCTGCTTTTTAAACTCCAGCTAGTGTTTCTGGTTCTCACTTTCCCTTTTATGAATCATGACAAACCTAATTTTGAGTTGTCTAGGACACATCTAAAATWAATACTTGTACTTCTCTAATGGCTTACAGTGTTGTACAATGCTGTAACTGTACAATGGTTTCTGATAGCTRCTGCTCCTTTCTCATTGTTTGGGATCAAATTCAGGGCACAGCTCTTGAACTAAATTCTCTTTACATTTCTGATCATGGGAATTTTCAGCCCCAGTTCATGGCCAGAGTTGAGATCCTCTCTTAGCTGCTGAGCTGGGATTTCCAGACACATTTATGGGATTCATAGCCATAGAGTTGGTGGGTCAGCCTAGACCTGAGCAGTTCCAGTACAAAAAAAAAAAAAAAAAAAAAAAAAAAAAAAAAAAAAAAAAAAAAAAAAAGAACAAGTAACTTTTGTTAGGTTTCTTTTCAGAATTATTCCAAGGTCCTAAAGTATTGCCTCACACCACTTTCATTGCTGTATTGGATTTAAAATTGACATGAGAAAATGAAGAAACATGATATATGGAGACAGAAATCAGAGTTGGAAGTGAACGCTTTAAAGCCATTTTTGTAATGTACTTGTATGTCTCAATAAACATAGAAGCTTTGAAGAATCTAGAGACATTTAAACCTGTCATCAAAATGTATATTTGAGACAGATTACAGGGGCTTGTTCTTAATTTAATTCATCTGCCAGATAAGGATCTTCATGTATTTTGGGATCTATCTTCATATATGTTGGTCTTAAACATTATGAAAGACTCAAATATATTTGGGGTCCACAGCAGGAGTCCAGGATCAGGCAGTGGCCSAGCTGTGAGGCAGTGGAAATGGGATCTTCAGCAGGCTTTAGCATTAGACCCTCATCCCAGGTGAGCTCCCATAAGGACCAGCTCYGTCCCAGGTGTCCTCACAGTGCTACTGTGGAGCCTCACCCCAAGGGCACCCAAAGGAAAGCAGCAGGTCTGGGCTGTGCTGGCCTGGGCCCTGCTACCAGGCTCCCAGGAGAAGGTGGATGTGCTCAGGAGCCCTTCCYAGAAAAAGTCAATCTTACATATGGTAGTCCTTATTTTAAATTAATGCTGATCTCATTTTGATTTATCAATGAGAACAAAAATTCTGATCCACCAAGCCATCATTGATGGAACTCAGTGCAAAACATACTCTTTTCCAACATAAACACAGATCATCAAGACCTTTTAAAGGAGAACCCATTCATAACAYGCAGTATGTGTGCCTGAAATGAATTGATCTATAATATTTAGCGATGGTGATTGATTTCTACCCAGAGGCAGGAGACAATTCATCAGTTTTTGTATCACCTTATGTAGTATCTCCATCCTATTCATGTCAAATTTTCTGACAGAATAAAAATGAGAACTTTTGGTGCTTGAAAGATAGGAATACTTTTCATTGCTGTTCTCTTTACAGATTCTTTTTTAAAAATGGGCAAGTTCATATATTTAAAATGAAAAGGTAAGCTGAGGATTTTGAACTTTAGCAAATGGAATAGCTATTAGAACTGGCATATCCCACCTATAAAAGTCAGATGCAGGTTCCCCAAAAAGAATCTTAACCTGAGATGTGAGGCTTATGCTTTTATCTCATCGTGTGGAAAACATGAAGGTGACAGCCCAATCCAGASTTCAACTTTCCATTTAGATTTAAAGCTGGCATATTCATCAACCCAATGTACCTTGTGCMTTTATCCCTCACTGACATTCATTTCATTCTAAGGAAATTATACATTTCACAAAATTCAAAACAGATCCATCAACACATCACAAAGTATTTGCTTTTATTACACAAAATCTTCATCCAAAGTAGACCTTGGTTGTAAAGGATTCTTGGGAGGTCAGACTTCCTTCTTCCGTGGGGAATGGACACAGCTTTCCCCTGTAGCAGTATATTGTATTTGAATTTAGCTGCTACTCTTCTACTGTTTATTGAATTGAAACTCACAGACATCACAGGCATTTTTTTATTGCTGATGGTGTTTTATTTTTGTGCTAAGTATTATGTAATAAAAAAAAAAAACAGCCCAGAAAAAAATGTAGTGCAGAGGATAAAATGGTTAAAATTTTGTCWGAAGTTATTCACTAATCTTTAATGTCCAGCAGCAGAGATTTTCAAGTATGTTTAAGTATAACTGAGAACACAAGCCTAAYCAATGGGATATTTTAAAATAAAGAAGTGTGGACATATATATGTAGCCACCCTTTCCTGCTAGGCATTCATTATATGAAATGTTTATCAGAGCATCCATTCCTTCTCCTATGTGATTTACCCATGATTCACTTCCTTCAACAAGCTTCCTAGCCCTACCCTACAAATTTTTTGTACTTATTTTTAAAAAAAAATTTCTCTGTTTTTTTAAGTGTTTGTTTTTACTAGTTATCTGGTTACTCAGCCCTTCAAATCTCCCTGACCGTGGAGTGGCCAAACCACTCCATGGTCAGGGAGAATTTTGCATAGGGAAAGTACCAGAGAGGAGACTTGGAGGAAGGGTCTGCTGACCACCTTTGATCAATTTTGTCCTGCAAAGGTGTCCCTCCTCTCATGTCAGYTCATGTCAGACTGGTAGAGGCATATTTGTACTCTTCCTGCTTTAATTCCGGTTAGGGTTGCCTCACACAGCTAAAGATCGACAAAATTCAACGCAGATTTGCTCTTCAGCAYATACCTGCTAAGATGGAAGGTGTGTGATGGTACAAAACCCTAACACTGGGAGAAGGCTTAGGTCAAAMACGTTTGTGATGCCTCTGTTCATTTAAATATAAGTAGAAATTAGAAATACAAATAATATTTGCTATGCTCGGAACTTAACTCAGCAAGAAAATATTGTTTGTATTTTAGTAAATTCGTTTTTTATATTCCTTCTGACCATCAGGGTCTGTATCTCCAAACTCAGCACGCTGTTTGTATTGGCTTCGCTGTAACTGACACTCAGCTCAGAGTCCCTGGAGCTGGCTCCTAGTAAGTATTTAAAAAAAAACAAAAAAACACAACAGTTTTTTTGTATATTCAGATAAGATTTAGGTCTCGGTATCTTTCATTTTCTAATACCTATCTGCTCATATTACTTGTTGAAATTACTAGGTCAATCATAAATACAAAAAAGAGGTTTATTTTTAAAGACATACCAAAAAATCTGTAAATTGCTAGTGAAATAAGATTTGCACTAACCTCCTCTTCATTTCCTGTACAGAAAGGAATTGTAGTGACACCTGCTAAGGTTCTATGCCAGAGTTAATAAATACTAAATATACAAGTAGAAAATAGAAACAGGTCCTAAAATTTTCAGTTAGTGTTATGTGACTTACCTCCTTATTTTAAAACTGAAAGCTAGTGTTTGACTACCCTGATTTTTAAAGACTGTGGATAATATCCCATGAATTCTCCAGATTCCCAGTAAAAAAAATCAAATTAATGTTAGTTTTGATGTGATAAATAACAAATTTGGAAAGTCATATTATGTAACAAAACTTGCTGTCATCTAGTGGCATTCCTTTCGTACTCAAGTATTTGTTCCAACTGCCTTGGAGTTTCTACTGACTTTGAGAAGGAGATGGGGATGTAGTCTTACCACCTTTTATCTGTTTTAACTTCATTTTTGTGCTTGTTTTTTTGGCACAGTTACAGAAAGAGTGGTTGCAATTAATTATATACAGACAGAATGTGCATATTTTAAAACCAGACCTTTTCTTTACAGTAAGGATTTTATTGGCTGTTGAAACATGGCAATGACATGGTATGTAAAACTGTTGTGAATGAGTCTGAGATGGCTTAAAAGATCACCAGCGAGGACTTGAGTAAAAACCAGACTTAATATGAAGTAACATCATGACAAAGTTCATTGGCAAGATTCACTCTACTTCTTAATGGGTGATTAAGGCACACCAAGGAAAACAAAAAGCAACAAACAAAAATCTAGCCAATCAATCCAAACTCAAATATACAGAGATCTCTGTGTGTGTAAGSGTTCATGAGTGTGTGTGTCTGTGACAAAAGGATAAAATGTCAAGGACAGAAAGGAATAYGGCCTAAGGGCATAATAATACTCAGATTTAATAGTACTTAAAATTATAGTTTAAGTTTAACAGTTTGGCAAAGGAACAAGGCTTACCAGCATTTAACTTAGATGATTATTTAACTTACAGGCCTAACTTACTTAGATATCAAAAGTACTTAAACAGCTAAGAGAACAGCATTTCTCCCATCTTTGCCATAGCATTTCCACACTTGTATGCACACAGAGAGTCAGTGTAAGTTAGCTGTGAAAAATTCCCGTGAAAGGCAGTGAAACGCTCACCTTGGATGCCTTTTCGTCTCCTCAAGCAGCTCAGGGTTGGGTCTCGAGGAGTGGGGGCATTGTCCTGGGATCCATCATCGTTCGGCAAACTCTAAATGCAGCAAATGGGAGTGTTCAATGGCTCTGGGAGGTGTCCCCCTCACAGGGAGGCTCTGCTCACCCTCACTGCAGTCCAGGAGAGCTCCAAGGATCTTTTGGATCGCTGTTCATGGACCACAAGCGAGTGCGCATTAGTCACAACAGGGTTTCATCCTGGCCACAGTTTGGCTCAGCAACTTTCTTTGAAAGCATGAGAGCAAGGATATTATGCCATTCAGCCAAGAAAAATAGTTTCCAAGGCTGTTCATAACAAAACCACCCAGGAGCTCGTTGGGCAGCAGCAGCTCCTGTGAGCAGCGGTGTTTGTGTGAGCTCAGGGGAGCTGGACCCAGCTGTGGCTCATCAGGGCCGAGCCCTAACGAGCGTTCCTGAGACCACGGTGGGCCTGGAAAAGGGGTGGAGATGCACCACTGAAAAACTAAACCTTCCACAGCAAGTTGAAAATATGTCTGATTGAAGCTTATTTCTGACTATTTACACTAAGTTTTATGTTAGTCGAGGCACCTTTTACTGTTTACATTCAAAGAAAATAAGTTYAGATTGTTTGGGAAGGAGAGGGGATTAGAGGATTGAAAGTACCTAGAAAATTACATATTAAATTTTTWTGGTTGTAGTAAAAATTTGAATTCTATTTATATTTCTCCCGACTAATTTATAGGAAAAATAGTTCAGAATGAATGTTTATGTAACTGAACTCTGCTGTAAGTTTTTTAATTAGCACATGAATACTGTCCCCAGCTACGTTGAAATCCATTCTAAACTACATCTATTAACAAATAGTTCCTCACCTTTCTCTTGTTCTCTGTGAATAGTTGTTTCATAATTGCAAAGAGTATATTATTGATTTCGATAAACTATTTGATCTAGAGCATACACAGAGGGTAGTCCTGTGATAAAATCCGTGGATTTACTCAGCAGGCCTTCAGATTTTTACTTCAGCAGGACACTGGTTCTCTATAAACTTGTAAATAAGAGAAAATCAGTACATCAGACTTGCATACAAACTGGTGATTGGTTCTAAAATAATTGGTTCTCACTCATCTTGTAGAGTCATGCGTTTTTTGGAAGAAGTTTGGAAATCCATCTAAGTACTGCTAGTGACCACAAAAGTCAAGGCTTAGAACCAGCCTGGCCTGACATGACTTTCATACATCAAAGAGGCAATAACTAAGGTTCMAAAATGCCAACAAATGACTGAAACTCCACAGTACTTCTCATGTAATAAAAAACCCTTTTCTTCCAAGATTATATCATTAAGCCGTACTGAACAATTTAATTTCTCACTTACAGCAAGTTGTATTTGGGAAGTATTTACAAGATATATTCCATACAACCATTTCCTCTGGTTCAATCTTCTGCCATCTTTCAGTCCAGAATGATAACAAGTTGTTTACATCAACTAGAAAAAAATATACCTATTATGCACATACAAAATACATATTACCCATGCAGCATTGGCCCTTGCTGAGTTAGTCTTGCAGTTTATATCATGTTCTGGCTTTTTTTCACAAACAACATCTTCCATCAAGCTGACAAGTCCTATTCTTTAACTTTCTTCCATAATAAATATCCCGCTTCTTAAATCTCTCTTGATTAACAAGGCATGGGTGAGACAGAAAGGGCCTCTATGTGGGCAGAAGACACTTTCATTTTCTTTAGMTATTATTGGATGCTTTTATTTGTGTTTTTACATCACTTCAGCAAAATACATCTTATTATGACTGACAGGTCTGCAATGGGATTTTTGCTGTTGTCATCAGGTTTCAGAAAAAAAGAGACAAGTTTTGCTAGTTGTGACCTGTGTGCATTTGTCAACATTGGACTTATTGTACATCTTTCAGCTACCAGTTTCTTGCCAGACATAAACAACAATTKTCTACCTTGCAACTTATCCTTTTTTTATTGCTCAGTTTTCTGAAATTATTTTATCTGTTTAGTTCTTTAATGAAATTCCTACTCATCTGCCTGGAAATTTCCACCTACACAAAAAGAATGGTGTAAGATTTGTTTTAGCTAACTCCAGGCTTTACTTTCTTTTAAATTCCATGAAAATATTCTGTCTTCTAGGCTTTCATGTCTTCAAGGAGATAACCATGTATTAAGCATTAGACAAAGGTATTTTAAAATTTTATATTGAATTAATAGAGATGACAAAGTAATGAAAAAAAAAACAAAAAACCCAAGGCCTTTGGCTTTAAACAGTATAATTAAAAGTTCATTTCCTGACAAATAATATGTGACAGAGAAGAATAATAAAACATCAAATGGGAAAGCACTGTATCCAATTATTAGGAAATTGTTAACACCATTAGATAATAATCATAATTAAATATACACACAAGTGATCAATCAAACAATAAAAAAACTAACAGAAAAATGCCACACAGAGATTAAATTCAAACACTATATCAAAAGACTACTTTTGGCAGAATGGAGAGAAAAAGCCAGTTGACATACAYTGCACTGAAAGGTGTCATGGTAAATACACAAGCAGCAGCCTATATTACCATACAGAACATTTCAAGCGAGTAGATGTGAAATCAGCTGGGAAAGAGCTGAGTATACAATGCATTTCTAAAAAGATAAAAAAAAAATCAGATTTCTTGCATTTTCGTCAAAAGTGACAAGAAATAAAACAACCAAAAAACCCCAACTACTAGAGAAAGATAWAGCAGAGAACATGCACAATTAATACCACTTTATTTTGCTTCTTTTATATAACCTAAAATCCTTCAACTTGGTTTTGCTTTAGATTTTGCAGCAAAAGAAGAATGCACAATCATTTGAGCAGCTTTTCATGCAAAAGAAACAGGATTCCTTAGCATTGACTGTTTGGTCAATGTTTGATAAGTCAGGCCACTCTAGTGCTYTGAAGAAAAGTGAATCTACATGTCATCAAGATGTGATATCTGGCTGAGAAACTTCTCAGAACCTCTTAGAGAGCCACTGCTAATCGCAGTGGGATTACAACTGCAACCTGCTCTCTTAGAAATATACATTTCTCCGGAGACATTTATTGTTGYGCATCAGTCTGCCTGTTGATTTCAGGCACTAACAAACTTCTGAAACAAAGCTAAGATTTTGCATACAGTTTATACTTGTACTTTGTTCAAGGGAAAAAAGAAATTATGAAGAAACCTTTGCTCACCACAAAATTCACAAGGCAATTGCTTGGGTGGTTAAATTTACCCAGGAAAGTGTTTGAAAATAAATTCAATTTTTAGGTGTATGATATAATGTAAATCCTTTGTAATATAAATGCTTTGGTAAATGGTTTGTATATTGTTGTTCTTATAAAAATATGCTCATATAAATGGTTCTTGCCTATTTTTTTACAATAGTTGGTTACATAATCCCCACAAAGGCTTTTATTAGGCAACTTTATATGCACAGGACGGACTTCAATGACATGTACAGYGGAAGACTCTTGCAGCTTAAAGGTAACAGTAGAGGTATAATCGTAAGTTTGAAAAGATTTCTGTTATAGCCCTTAGATTAAAAAAAATATTTCAAATTAAACTAGAATATTAAGGTTGCTGGTTTCCACTGAAAAATTACAACCAAACAACCAACCAAAAAACCCATCAGTACATGCATCTTTGTCATACCATACCATTCACAGTTCATTCTGTAAAAAATTATTTGTCAATAAACTTACTGAACTGGTAGCTTCATCTGATTTAAAACATAAAAAAAAAAATAATACAGATGCTAGGAACTAATTAAATWAATTAATAGAGAAGATAAAACTTAACTTCCTGGTACATGTTTATGATTTTGAAAATTACAGTTAAACAAGCAGCCTGTGGATTATCTGGGTGAAGCCACAATTAATATCCAGTGTTAACACKGTTAAATGAGAAGTGTTTGTCTCCTGCATTTTTCTTACAATTCAAAAGCTTTTATAGCCTATGTAACATGCAATTGAATATCAAAACATGACAGTTCAAGCTGTATTTTGAAATCCCTTGCTAAAAAATAATTAATAATATATTGAATCATTAAAAATATGATGGTGCAAAGAGTCTGAAATTGTTTTTGTCAGGAGCAAATAATTTTAAACTTTTKTCAGAGAAAATTTTGAAATTATTTAACTTTCACACGTGTTTAAGTATGACTTCTGTGGAATGGAATTGCACCCCCTCACACCTTTTACCTCCTGAGTGATGACTCTAAGGTATGTTGTTTTAGTATGTGTTGTTCCATCTGACTGGTTAGTTTTTAACTGAGTTCACAACAGTCTTGCTCTCACCAGCTGCCTACCTATCATTGCTGAATAAATAAACACTAAAAAGACATATATAATCCTAAAGTGGCTGGCTGATTACCACTTTAAGATGCTTGATTAGAAAGACAAATCCACTTCTACCTGGATGTGCTGACTGACATTATGATGGCTTCTGAAACATTGCACAATTATTATTTCTGATCAGTGTTGCAGTTGTGACCAAATCTTACAAGAATCTTACAACTTGTGACAAAACRGCATGAATTACAACCTAGACTTTAATCTAGAATTACAAAATCAGATGTATAAAATCTTCTGTCAATTCAGATTATTTTTCTTCACATGGCATAAAACCTGCCTTTCCCAGGGAATTCTGTCAAACCAGGAAAGTGAAAAGCTATTTTGTACTGTTTAATTATAGATTTGATCCTTCACTAAGTTATTTCCTGTTATTCCTTAATTAAAATGGATAAAATCTCTTTATGTAGGTTTCTGTAAAAGTGACATGAAAAGCTTGACAAAACTCAAGCTGAATTTGTAAGCTATTTCAGTGTTGTTAAAGCCCTCCTGAGGGAGCTGMCAGGAGCTGGCAGCTCATGCGACAGTGGCTGATGAGACCTGGACAGGACTAGGAGCGATAGCAGCCATGTCCCCTCCCAGAGATAAAAGAAGCCCTTAGGCAGAGTTAGTGACAGGGGTATTAAATCCAGCTGGCAGAGAGTCACAACGGTGCTCCCCAGGGCTCAGTACTGGGGCAGTCCTGTTTAACATCTTAATCAATTACCTGGACAAGAGGATTGAGTGCAYCCTCAGTCAGTTCACAGATGACACCAAACGGGGCAGGAGTGTTGATCTGCTGTAGGGCAGGAAGGCTCTGAGGAGGGATCTGGACAGGCTGAATCAATGGGCTGAGGGTATGARGTTCAACAAGATGAAGTGCTGGGTCCTGCACTTGGGTCCCAACATCCCACACAATACAAGCTGAGGGAAGAGTGGCTGGAAAGCTGCCCARAGGAAAAGGACMTGGGTCTGCTGGTCCACAGTCAGCTGAACCAGCCCATGCCCAGGTGGACAAGAAGGTCAATGGCATYCTGGCCTGTATCAGCAATAGTGTGGCCAGCAGGACCAGGGCAGTGATTGTCCCCCTGTACTCAGTACTGGTGAGGCTGCACCTGGAGAGTTGTGTTCAGTTTTGGGCCCCTCATGACTGAAAGAACATTGAGGTGCTGGAGCATGTTCAGAGAAGGGCAATGGAGCTGGGGAAGGGGCTGGAGCACAAGTCTTAAGAGAAGCAGCTGAAGTCAGGAATGTTTAAACTGGGAAGAAGTCGCTCTACAACTGCCTGAGAGGAGGTTGTGCTGAGGTGGGAATTGGTCTCTTTTCCCAGGTAACAAATTATAGAGCAAGAGAAAAAGGGCTCAAATTGCACTAGGGGAGATTAGATTGGATAGTAGGAAAAAAATGTTCAAGGAAAGGGTTGTCAAGTTGTCATGGTTTTACTTGGTCCAATTTTTAGTGGTGGGGGATGGGGATCAAGAAACCACAAAGATGGCTGCTGAGAGAAGTTCTAGGGGGTGTCTCCTTCTTCTTCTTCTTMTTCTGCAGAAGGAGCCCTACCCCCCTCCTGTGTGTAGAGYCAATCCATCATTGGCTCTGGGTTGATGGACAGGCTGCCCACCAGACTTGGACCAATTGCACAGGCTGGTTACACCTCTGTGATGACGTATTAAGTAATATTTAAGAAAGAATTCAAAACAAAATAAATGCAGCCACCATATTTAACTTAAGATAATAACATGTAGTTTTTAATATCATACACTAAAAAAAAACCAAAAAAAAAAAAAAATAAAATAAAAACTAAAGATCACAAAACAGTAAAAAAAAGCTGTGCCCTTGCTATAATTCTCAAACATAAAAAAATAAGTGTCTCAAAAAAACCTAAAAAAAAACCTAAATAAAAAAAACAAAAAAAAGACCTTACTGTAAAAAAAAAAAACCAGAAAAAAACCCTAACCTTTAAAAACTAAACTGAAATAATTAAAAAAAAGATGTTATTCTGCAAAGAAGTACCCCCGCTCAAGCAAATAAAACTGTGCTCTGCCAAGAAGTTTATAATAGTCAGTCTCACGCCACTAAAAACAACGCAGTTTAACCTTAAAAAACATTTTTTTCTTTTCTCCTGCAAAGTAAAAAACATCCTCCCTTATTATTAACCAGTATGCACTGACTATTTCATAAAAAAAAAAACTTTCCACAGCATAAAGCTATAAAAACGCTTCTCCAATAACACTAAACAACAACTAATGAGTGTTTTAATCTATGTTAGACTTTCATTCCTGCCCCCCTTTGTGTAAAAAACAACATAGAGAAGAGTAAAGAAACATTAAAAACCTGAAAAAAGTCCCCCAAAAAAAGTAACAAATATCTAAAATAGCCATTTTATTTTTTTTCTCTTTGTAAATATTCCTATCTCTGTTTTCCCACCCAGTACCATAATACTTTTTTAATAGTGTGTAATAATAAATCTATTTTACAACTTAAATTATACAACCTGTCTAACTATCTTTGTAAAGCACATAAGTATCTTTCTCCCAATTATATTTATCTCAAAGCCATAAATTCTCGAGTTAATTAAATTTTCGCTCTCATTCTCCCTTCTCCCTCTCCAGTTAAAAAAAAAAAACCAAAAAAAACATCGTAAGTACAGTTTTTTTATTTTAACTTTTCAACACAGTTCAAACCTCGACATTTCTAATATTTCCGCCCAGTTAAAAAAAATCAAATTTTAAACCCACAAGTATTGGAACAGACTGCCCAGGGAAGCAGTTGAGTCACCATCCCCGGAGATATGCCAAAATCTTGCAGAAATGGTACTTACAGACACGGTTAGTGGTGGACTTGGCAGTGTTTGGCTAATGGTTCCACTCGGTTATTTTTGTGGTATTTTCCAACCTAAATGATAAGATTTGTTGAAGAATACATTTATTGCAGGTAGACTTCAGTGTGCATAGGTATATACATTARGAGAGGGCATACGATCTCAGGGACTCTTTTGTTGGAGGCCCCTCCTCAGAAGCATCAGCGCGACCAGTTTCTGTGTTACAGCATTGTGAATAAAATGCTTTAAGGARCAAGATGTCTGAGACTCTATTATGGGAAACTAAACGTCAAGGTGGTAAGGAAGTCTTGTCTGACTGYGTGAGTGTGGGGTGTCCAGGGAGGGAATCAAGCAGGGCTCTTGTCGGGTGTCTGGAGCCACCTGCTGCAAAGCGGCTTTGGTCCAAGCTGTGAATGGGTCTGGTGGTGGGAGTGTGACAGCCAGAGTGCTCCCAAATGGTCATATGGGGAAATTTCGTTCACAGATTCTATGAGACAGGCCAAATATTTCTCCTCAATTTTATTCTTAGAGTGACTGTCATCACATGCCCAAGGTGACCGTATATAACTTATGCAATCGAACTGCCTGCTCTGTTTCAAAGCTGAATGCTGTTTTAAATTCAGGAATGCTACACACTCCTCCAAGAGCAACACAGGAATATTGAATTTTCTCATAGAGATTTTACTTTCACCATTGTCACACTTGTAGAGCTTAAACCGAAATAATTATGATCTGTTTGAAAGAACAGGTGGAAGTCATGGCAATCTACTAATATATTAGGATAAACGTAATAGAAAAGAGCTAGGAGTGTTGTATGTCATTCATTGAAGCTCTGAACATTACAACACCCATAAAATTCATGCAGCATCATGACTGCAGGTGGCCTTCATTAGTAAATATTGGTCTTCCTTCTGTTCTCAGTTAAMACACTTTTCTTTCTCCTATCTCGCTAAGTCATTCAGGAGGATTGGGGAAGTAAAATTCTAACTGTTTCATTCAAAACATACAATACTCAATTAGAAGATTTAGAAACRATTCTGAGTTTAAATAAATTGTCTTGTATATTTTTTTTTTAGATAGCCACTTTTTTTTAGAAGCCACCTTTACCATTTCTAGTATTTGGAAGCCTTTACCTTTTTTGTATTTAACYTGAGATATCTTTAAGTTAATTTTTTGGAACTTGCCTGAGTTTTCTTCCAGTTGCTGATGTTCTCCTGCTTCCAAAATAAATAACCACATAACTTCYACATAGGTTTTCTTAAACCATTGATTTCTGGATTTGCATAGTTCTAAGAGTCAATAAGTGAATAAACATCCATAAAAGCTTTATGTGGGAGGTATTCTATAAAAATGCAGCAATATGTATCTGTTTTCTTYAATGGCTAGTGACAGGTATGATCATAAACATTAACATTCATCTAAGATGCAGATAAACTAATAGGCCATCATAATTCTGTATACWAAAAAGGAACAGTTCTGGAAAATTTCCTGGCATTGGGTTATTAACTTAATATAGAAATTATTCACACTTAATGAGATGGTAATTATTTTCAAGCAGAAGCAGGTTGCTACATAACAATTCTTCATGCAAATAATCTTACTTGAACAAAAATGCATTATTATTTCTGCCAAATCTGCAGAACAAGGTTAGTAATTACCTTTTATCTATAGTGATCCACAGAAATATGAAAATTAATGACATTTTATTCTGATATTTACCTTGAAAACTTTGAAAACTCTATAAAATTGCAAAGATTACAGGAAATGTATGCTGTGCAACAGAATGTGAAATCTGCTTTTCTCAAGAAACACTTACTGTTTGTGTTTAATACAGAATGGAAGAATCAAAGCCTCCAAATAAATTTTTCTTCTTTTTTTTCTTGTTATTGTACAGAAGCTTTTGACTCATGTCCTTGATGTAAATTAAAACTTTTAACGCGCTTCATGTTGCAATTATGTCAGCACTTTTATCATAACAAATGCATTGTTATGATAAAACTCTCCAAGTTTTAGCAAACCAGGTGGCAGCTGCTGCACGTGTGGTTCTGACTGATTACCAGGTCCCTACATTTCCCAAAGCCAGATGCAAGCAACRATAAACAGGTGAAGTAGTTGGTCACCAGGGAGAGGGAAATATGGGACTTGTTTTGGTATCTGTGCTGGAATTCTGGTGTGAAATTCTTGTGAGGCACCTAACAGAAAGGCTTTGTTTTTTCAATCCCAGAAGTTGTGTGCACATGTGTGTGCACATACCTAAGGTGGATYGGTAAAGTGCAAGAAGGGAACTTGGCTGACATTCCCCTTGGGAGAGCCAACACATKACATTTGTACTATGATAGCTGTCAGATATGATGGTAAGCTTTGAGAATTCCAGGACTTACAGAGTCAGTCACTTACAGAGTGTCATTACTAGAATAATTGCAATTATTGGCACACACAACAAAGTCTTCAGAAAAGAAACACTAAGTGCTTTGCTGAAGGATGATGATAGGCCTGGTTCATCTGTGGTGAAATTTGCTACAGATGAACGTGGTTACAACACATTTTTTGTGTGCGTGTGTGTTTTCTAACACTGCTTGTTATTTACATAAATTCTTCATCAATAGATGAAAATACAGTTAACAAAAGCATAAGATTTACAATTGAAGTTTTATCTTTCSTCTTTTACAGACATACAACTTACAGCACAAGAGGTTATAAATAAAATCGTCAAAGATCCTAGCAGGAATGTCCTACAGAGTGAACTGGGCATCAACCAGAATCTCTATACTGGTGGCAAAGGAACTGGTTTGACAACTTTAACTAGTAACAGAGGCCTCAAAAACCCTTTAAGAGACAGAGCTAAATGACATGGAGCTATACTGCTTCAAGGCTGCAGGGCAGTTTCTCTGTATGCTATGCTATGTTGTGGCTTGTTTTGTGTTAAATGTCCCACAGACAACTGAGGTTGCACTATATTGTGTTATGTGGACATATTTTAAGATACATCTTGTGACGCTAAGTTCATCAACAGCAGGAAAAAAATCAGGAATCCTCGTGCAAGGGGAAGTGAGGCTTTCAGCTCTCTAGGAAACTTTGTGACTTTGGTGTTTTTTACAGTATCTCTTTCAATGTTTGAATGTTATTTGAAATGCACTGAGTTTTAAGCCACTTTATGAAACTTTAGATTATATAACACTCATAAAAAACTCTTACCCAGATGGGAAAAGAAACCCCATGATGTTACTCCCTCACAAATGGAATACTAAATGGAAAAAATCTTCAATGTTCAGAAATAATGATAGTTATCRCTTCCTTGACCAAACCCTTACATGCAAGCATTTATATTCATGTACAGATCCCTCAGTATGTAGTCACAGGTTCAGGCACGTGACTAAGGAGCAACATAAAAACATCTGTACTAAGAATGTAATCACAATGTGCATGTTCTGTCTTTGATAAGTCTTATCAGAGGTTTTGCTTTACTACACCTGACTGCCTGTATGCATCTAGATGTACAGACATTTGCAGGAACACCATTTTCCTTGGAGCTTCCAAACGTGTATAAAAAAATATGTTTGACAAGTCATGTGCAAAAAAGAATTGGAAAGAGCATATGTTCTCTTGTAAATAATTTATGGATTTTCTTCCTCCTGTTCTTCAGCTAATTTGGAGATGTTTGGAGAATTTCCCTCCAACTGAAAATGTACAAATGCCTTGCAAATCATCTCAGATATTAAAGTATCTGGAACCAYGCAAAAGAATCACAAACTAAAGTTCATCTGCCTGCTGATTCAATAATCTTGGGATAAAGATGATAGGAAAGTAGGGATTATACATAATAGTCTTTTGGCATCTTGACTTGCTCAGGGATATCAGCTAATAGGCTGAGATGCTTAATTCCACAGAGCACAGAGTCTGATTGGTAGACAAAATTAGAAATGGTTAATTACTACAGAAGATCCTATTGAGAGCTCACAACCACCTATTTTTGGGCAAGAGCCCAAAGGATCTACTACACTGCTTCTTGCACTTGCTTCTCAGCACATAAATCCATCAGTCCCTACGGAGTACTAAAAGCCTCAGTGCTTTCAGGGCTGTTTTGACAATGCTACATAAGAGGTAGGATGCAAGTAGCTCTCCTGTTTGTTGTGAGCATAGTAACAGCAGTGGGCACCTACATTTTAGTTGTGGTTACCACCCTTTAATAGTAAAAAGGACAATGTTCAGCTCAGAAAAAGAGAAAAGCACCCTAAGAACTTTCTGTCAAAATTCTAATTGCCAAGGAGAATTTGTTCAAGGTATTTACATGAACACTTACAGCAGACCAACAGTTGGAACATCAGACTAATTTTGAAACACTGAGAAGTTCAGTGCTGGGTTAACAGTTGACTTATTATGATCTTAAAGGTTTTTTCCAACCTAAATAATTCCATTATTTGCTGTTTGGTTTTTTCTGTTGTTGTATTTTTTAAGAAAAACATGAGAGCCATGCAAATTTAACAATAAAAATGTGTAGCAACAGAATTAGAAGAGATATCTACAGAACAGTGAAAGGAATGAAAAAGCGTGCATATTTTAATTGGGAAGAACAGGAGTGAAGCTGTCTGCTGCTAGCTACCAGCAGCAAACAAATTGGAAGAACCCCCAAAGCTCACAGGGGCATGTAAGGAAGTGCCTYCTCTTCCCAGAAAAGAAAATTTCTGTCCATGCAATTGTATTAAGCAAATAATGAGAAAGCAAATAAGTGTTCAGGAGTTCAACAGAGCTCTGAGCTCCAAGAGGAGGAAATACTTAATTGAACAAAGGATGCCTCTGCATCTCAGCTCCTTTAGCAGTGCTCAGCTCAGCTCACTGTGTTTGTACAGCCTGTGCTGGCCCCAGGGTGTGTGAAGGCACTGCAAACTGGGGAGCTGAGCTCCACCTGGCATAGTGAAAAGACAGGTCTTCAACAGACAGGCAAAAAAATAGCAAGAGATAGAAAACCCAAAGTATAAATATTAATAGGACAACATTGGCTCTTTTTCTGCACACCCTGCAAGAATTTCACTACTAAGCTTGGATCTGAAGTGCAGCTGCTGACCAAGTCTTCACAAGAGAGGAGCTGGAAAAAAATTGCATCCACTGRGAAAACAAGCAAAGTGCTTGAATAGCATTGTCAGCATGGCATCAATGTCACCATAGTGCTGTCGTTTTACTACAGCAGAAACAACACAAGATATATGGGTCATTATGAGTCACAATGGTAAGCCTAAACCCCGATCCCTTCAAAACACATAATCTAMCTCTGTCTTGTTTTTACCTATTTGATTATTGAGGAAAATAATTCTTATTTGGTTGACACAGAGGGCCATTGAGASTAAAGGTTAGATTTGAGATACTTTATTTCAACTAATTTTGCTTTTCAAACTCACTCCCGAGGGGAGACTGTTCAACCAATTAATCTTCCATTCCCWGAACTCTGGTGAAAATGGGCCTGCCTTGTCTCATTACCTCTGCTTCAGCCCTCAGAGCCACCTAAAGGTGGATTTCAAAACTCCACTGTACATCTCAAGCAATGGTTTCATGCCCCCATGGGACTCTGAATGATGGTGATAAAAGCAATGCTAGAACAGGCAGTCATGTACTGGGATGCCTAAGCTAGCTGTCCCTGCTGTAACAAAAGGAGAGTGAAAAAGCAGTAAGCTAACAACTACTRGAGAGTTTTCTCTCTTTGATGTTCAGCAGCTTTAGGACACATTAATTGTTGCCTTTAGATTTCCCCAGACGCTGGCTTAGCATTCCAATTAACCTGCCTCCACTTTTAATGATTGTGTCATATGACAGAATGTAAACTCTAGTTATGTCGTTTTCAGCTGGCCCAAAACCTTGGTGGTAGGTATAAAAACTCAAGCTTTTTAAAGTCCCTTTATGGCTTTATTTCTCTCTGTAGYGAGATGGTTTAGATTACAGTCTATTATTTCATTAGCAGCACTGTTTCAGGGCTCAAATATCTTTCCTGGAGCACCAGCGAGAAAGGCTCTTGGCACTTAGAGTCATTCCTCTTTCAGATATTAAAAACTAAACCATTCTCTGGTTCCTCTTGGACTGAATGTCATTGATTTTGTTCAGTTCCTTCCTCTAATCTTTGTACATCCACAAGTTTTAATGATATGCCAGAAAAGTTCCCAGCAGGATATGGAACTGTGCCTCCTTACTGAGCTTTCAATAAACTTTTCATCTATAAAGAAACTCCAAGATAAATGTAGAAAGAGAAGACAGTAAGKACAGAATTTAGGCTCTACAAGATAAATACACAATAAAGCTGTTTATCTCTGGTATCCACTAGGCATCTTATCAACTCGATTGGCTTATATACTTGCTAATCTTTTACTCTGAAATGATAGGATTTTTCAAAGCCGAATATTAAAAAAAATCTGGCTTTTTCTGTCCTTGACACTTCTGGTCAAGGACTACCTTTATAGTTAGATGCTGCACTACTCCAGATCTGTTCACTTGCGGTCTGTGAAAGAGGGAAGAAGAAAGAGGCCACTTGTTTGTACTCATAACACTGAATTTTACTATCTGTATTAGGATTCTTTCAAGACACCAGTATTCTGGATCAGAGTCTGTGCAGCAGGGAGGCCACAAGCTGTTGCATTGGCACCTGTGCTCAGATACTCTTTAGTGAGAACATAAAAGACAATTTCTTCAAGCTATGTATAAATCCTGTTAGCATGGTCAGTTGACCACACTGATATTAAATCAGCAGTTAAGTCTGACAAAACAATGACAGTGTCTGTGTTGCCCTTCTAATAGAAGAAGGAAGTTATTTTTTTGTTAAAATGGAATGGCATTTGTTAAGGACAACCTGACATAAGACCAGAATATCCAAAATGACTCTGCTACACTTTTGTTGGCTTCTTTTAAAGCCAGTAGAAGTGGCTGCAAATCCACAAAAGTCTTTAATTGATGTAAATAAAATATAGGTTATAATCAAAATAAATGTGTAAATGCCTAGAAAAACTGCAAGTTAATCCATTCAGAGGAGCTAACTCCACATATATGGAGCTAGATAAGAAYCTGCCAGCTATTTCACACCCAGCTGATGCATTTTGTTCCTGTGACCACGGCAGCCCCTGGGTTTCAACAGTAGTTACACTCTGGCACAGAGCAGCACTGGAATTGGAGCTGTGAAAGGGTGCTAAAAGCACCTATTTGCACATCTTAATTTACCATACTACCAAATTCTGGTCCTTCTGTAGTGAAATGGRGTTTAACTTTTAGAGTAAGAAAAGTTCTCCTGTTTTTTAACTTTCATAAACAATATACTGAAAATGGCTGCAACCAAGAGACTGATCTATCAGTTTGTGAATTGTACTGGGTTTAAACCATATGCATCTGAAAGCCTTCTTTTTGTCATGTTTGCATAGCTATGACAGAATTTACAAAATCCATTTATATGCCATTTGTCCTGCAATGTAGWCTTTACACTCTGTTTTGACTGACAGTTCAAAAAAATGTATACCATTATGGAACAAAAGAGAAGGAAAATCTTTTCATGAAATGAATGAATTACATGACCTAGTTGCTAAGTGCATAAAAATGGGGAGAGTAACATTTTCCCACCTTCCTGAGGTGTTCTCAGGTTTTATAAATCAAGAATGTGCTGCGAAAATATCAAATATTATGTGGGATGCTACGATCTAGATAAAGCTACCCTGTCAGTTTTATATCTATTTGCAGATTCTTATGTTTGAGAGTTTCTGTGATTTTGTATCTGAAGCAAAATCTGTCCAGATATGACATCTACAAAGCCAGTGAGACCCTTCAGAAGTTAATGAATTATTCCTGAAGATTTTTCTTTAATAAATGCAAGGCTTTGATGCTTTAAAAAATAGTGCTTTTTTTTTTAACCTCTGGAACTGACATATGTGAGGTAAAAACACAGCAAAGACAACACACTTTGGTTTTCTCAGAAAGTAAAATCACCAAGGTCAATCTATGGATGGGGGGAAATCTATATTAACAGAAAAGATAAGCTCTAAGCCTCTTATTTGAGAAAATTTTGCACTGGAGTGAAATGCCATTGAAAGTACCTTCATCACAACCTTGAAGAGTCAGTGTTTGTATTATTTAGACATGTTGACTAACTGTTCAGTTATGTACATCCAGAGGCTAATGCCCAGATATCAMGGGTGCATTCAAAATATCTATTTAAAAATCAAATTCATTAGAGTTACAGAAAATCCAGAAAGATCAAATGCAACAATTAATTTTTAAAACAATCCTTTTTATGGCTTGAGATCAATTTAGTTGTAATAGGACATAACCTGAGGAAAAAAGACTTGGAGCTTATTACTGTTCTTACCATTAAATTTTCTGAAGAAATATTGATAGATTTGAGTAGTCTTAACATACCTGTCAAATGAGATTCCTTAATTACTTGTGTTTTTTCTTGAAAGGGCTTACTTGGAAGCCCTGAAGAAAAAGAAAAGGAATCTTGCCACTTTCCCAATCCTTCAGTAGGATACTATTTACTTTAGAGTGCCCCAAAAAAATAAGAAAGCTATTTAAAAACTGCTATTTATGAGCTCTAGTTTGTCAAACCATATTAGTTAGTGATTAATGTTGAGGTCAAAGATAAACCCAAGAATGCTTTGCTGACTAGGAGTTTACACAAAAATAGGGCCTCAGTCATACCAGCTGTGGACCAGTTACTCTTGTAAAAATGCACATTCCATCCAATTGTGTAAATATGTATATTCCTTCTTTCTAAAAGAAAAAAAAAAAAAAAGACAGCTCAGGTAGAAACTCTTAAGTAGTGCTACAGGAAAATCAGGCATACACTCAAATCTCAGACTGAAATAGCTCATTGAGGACATTTGACTGTTCCACAAAAAGTCAGTTTATTCACTTGGCTTGTTAATCTGTGTAGTCAATAGCTTCCTTTCCAGGTAATTGATTACCTGCATCAAGTCTCCTGAATTCCTCATAGACCAAAGGCCCTGGAGAATCCATTTAACTGTTGTGCATATTTTAGTTTCCTAGACTATTGACCAGCACAGTAGCATTAATTTGCCTCTGCAGCTTTCTGTTGACTTGAGTCACACCTGCCTTGTAACCCCAGGAAATAAAATCTTTTTTTGAACAGAGATAAGACATCATAATTTTTATAAAGAGCAGAGTTAAATTCTTCCAAGATTCACTTCTTTATTTTCTGTATCAGCACCTATTTAGAGAACTATTTTTAACTCTTCCAGGATTGATCTACAGTAATCTTCTTAGTACACCTTAATTCAGAGAACTTTCTGACTGTGTCCAAAAGGCTAAATCAAAACCAAAAGTTTTCAGCTGTGCCTTAGTATTATAAAAGTAGAAACAAAAGCTAAATCCTACCTTTAGACCATTTAGGCTATTTTGCTTTCTCTCCCTTTAAACCTTCTAGGCCTTTCAAAG
>NW_026623234.1:554354-589150 GCF_030028575.1 Malurus melanocephalus
CTAGAGTTTGATCATTTAAAAATAATAAATAATAAAAACTCCCCAGTTCTTGATGTCACTCCTGTTAGTGGTTCTAATGCTTCTTTCACCTAATACTGTAGTGTTAGTTATCAGTCTTCAGTGCTATCAGTCTTTGGTGTGACACCTCAAAGGGTGACTCTAATAGTTCCACTTTATAGCATCCTTTCAACGACTGAAAGGGTAGCGACACAGGCACTTTATGAAGACTTATTAGGCAACCTACAACAGATAACAGCAGTAGAACAATTAGCTACATTCATCAAGATCACCTGAACAAGGAACAGTATGTCAGACACATTTGTATCCACTTCAAAAGAGAATATAAATCTCAATATGCAAGTTTARAAGACTTATTAGACCTTCATGCCTTGACAAGTGTTTTATTTTCATTTCATTCTACACTGCAAAGGGTCGCTGACATACAGCTATTTCTTTCAGCTGTGGAATTGAGCCAGGATTTTTTTGGAGTCATGTGTCTCCTGGACTAGTGTTAGAAAAGAGGATTCGTGTAGYAGTGTTCTAGAAAGAAGTAATAAATGCAGGTACACTGAAGAGAAGCAGTTGCATATAGGACCTGACAGAGATCAGTTAAGAAAGCCTGTTATTCTTTAATGCTGTGAGTCTCCAGATTTTACTTCCTTTCTGAAAAGCATGGTTAGGAAYAGAAGATTAGCATGAACATTTCCAAGATACAGTTCATCCTATAGGATTAAAAAACTTTATAATTTCTGCATCACACCCAATTAAATGTAGATTAATAAATTGGAATACACCTAATGCTAATGGCAATCTTTTTAAGGGCACCTGCACTTACTGATGTGAGACACTCAGATAAGGAAGTACAATGCAACCTATGTTGAGGTCCTTGTTCATCACAAATTACCTGTAAGACTGAGGAAATCCCTTTGAACAGGCATTGTTTCCAAGAGAATTTATTCTATAAGGTAGCTGAGCAAGCTTAAAGTAGGATGCTCAACTATTCCAGCGGGTTTAGTATGATTTGTACCAATAAGTGTAAACATCTCAGAGTTCAGTCTCAGTAGGGTATTTTAGCAATGTTGAATGTTCAAAGCTACCAATTCAAGTTGCAATTACTTGCCATAGACTTGCCCAGATCACTTACCAAACCAATGTCAGAAATGAGAAAACAGTTCAAAGATCACTGGTGTCACAACAGTCTGGTCATATTTCATAAAACAGAGTAAACATGACAAAGCTACACAAGTAAATGAAGAGCACAGATATCTTCCTTATCAAAAGGGAGAAATAGGTGACAAGCAATATCAATCTGAAATAATGAAAGCACCACAGAGACATTAATGTGTGCCATTTACTTTAATTAGTAAGTGGCTATCTGCTGTTCTAACAAAAAAGACACTTCAACAAAATAGAATGAACCTGCACGACTCCCTTGGCAAATGCCGAGCAAAATAACTTTCTTATTAAAAGGATATAAAATTCAGCAGAAAAAAGACAAAGACAAAAAGGATAAGAAATCCACCTTCAACAAAGTATTCAAGTAAACTACAAGATGAATACAATACAAATGTAATAATTTGATGCAAACRCTTTCTCCATATCATCATCATCACAATCACAGCTGGGAAGTTTTTGCTAATGTTGCAGCAGGTAACATACCTTTCATTAAATTTTTTTAAGATAATTTTTAATATTTAATATAACAAAGAACTCTATTAAAAGGAAGTGTTTTTCTTGCTAAGAACTTCAGGCCATTGTACTGGGCATCTAATTTAATTCTCTAAAAATTTTCAATTTATCTTTATTCTCAGTATCTTTCCTTATGATTTTGTCACACAGGAAACATCACACTGCTTGGGAAAGTACTGCTCCACCTATGAACAGATTCAATTCCAGCGTAGCCACTGCTCACTGACTTCCTTTCAGTACGGAACTYCCTTGCCAGTGCAAGACACATCGGTTTTAAGACTTTGGCCTTGCTCTTTCYACCTACAGCACCACATCAGAGAAATGCTTGCTTACTTGCTTTTGAACTTYTTACTTACACATTCTGTTTTTAGTCCTTGCTTTTCTCAGTCTTGGAGTCAAGAACTCCAGCACTTCAATTTACATTTCTGTAGGGAATGTTAACATCCTTCAACCTTTCTTTCTCAATTGGTTGTCTTTTAAACCACAARCATTTACTACAATACAAATTATTCTCGTTATCCCCCATAGATTCTGTTTATGCTTGGAGTGAAGCAAAATAGGGATTGTTATTTCCCTAGAGAATGCAATCCAAAGGTTCAAACTTCAATGAGATGTCTACAGTCACCCGTTTGATGTAGGCTCTTGAACTTCATCCGGGAGTTACAAAAGAGAGAGATGAGCAGAGAGGTTGAGGGGAGCAGTCACTGGGGAAACTCTTTWCTGAGTTACATGATTTACTTATACACACATAGGTATTCCTGTCAGTAGGGTCAGAGACCTCTGAGACAGCGCTTGGGAAGAATCTGTCAGGATAAACTGAAAAAACCCAAGCCAACCACACAAAAAAAACTCCAAAAAATCAAGAAAAAAGTTGGCTCCAGACTAATACATCCAATTTTCCAAATTTTAAGCAAGGCTGAAACACTGAGTAGATCTAATGAGACTGAAAATTAATAGGTGTAATTGCATTCTTTCTTTTAGGGTAAGGGAGAAATTCCTGTCTTTTTCCAGAGGAAATAAGAGAATGTAATGATGTGGCAAAAGTCCCCCCAAAGTCTTATCACAGCAGGGATGGTGCTGGGGAATCCATTGTCTTAATCTGACTTTAATTAATTCTATAATGAGCATATCATTTCACTCTCCTGCAGTACAAAACATATTAATTATGAGTACAAGAAAACAAACAATAAAATTAAAGCAAAATTAGAACCTAATTTCCTTTCCTTCAAGTGCTAAATAGAGAAGGAAAAATAAGGCAGTAGTTCATAGCGTTCTAACTGGTGCCTGATTAAAAAGAAACCACACTAGAATCCCGGCAAAATTAGCTAAGCATACAGCACATTAATTTTTCTTATTTAGGCCTTTTCTAGTTCCCCGGGGTTTTGTTTTGTTTTTGATTTTGGTTTTGGTTTTTTTGGTTGGTTGGGGTTTTTTTTTGTGTTTTCATTTTTGTGGTTTTTGGGGATTTGTAAATGTTTTTGATAGTGTGGGGTTTTTTTGGGGTGGTTTTTTTTTGGTTTTTTTTTGTTTGTTTGGTTTTTTTTAATATGGATCTGATTAGCTCAAAAAATCTCACATTTCAGCCCTTGCAGAAAATGTCAGTCTTTCTTCAAGGCAAATAAAGTAATGAGATGCAAAGGGTTGTATATGTACAGAGAAATTGGAGAGGAAATAGTACAGGATTGAAATATTTTACGAGTGTTTATTAGTTTGCTATGATTTAAAAGGAGAGAATAGACTTGGCTTGAATGAATCTTTCAGATCTAGAGAAAAGAGACTCGAAGCATGTTATTCTTACCACATTTCTTAAACCCAGATTGCTGGCAAAAATCAAATCTAGGTACTTTATCCAGATAACTGGTATGACCAGTTACAGCACTCTCTTAAATTTAGGTAACATCTGTCCAGATGCTACAGTTCACCCACCCACTATTTCTAACAAAATACTGTTTTGTTCTGCCTCTTCCCCTTTTAAACAAGCTTTAAACAACATTTAAACTAGGATGCCTAACTTCTGGACAATGTAGTATGCATGGATTCTGTTGGAATGGATCACTGATGCATTCTCCTGTGCAGCTCTAGGAATAATTTCCTACAGATGGCTTATATAAATGCATTGYATTATTACTAACTAATAAATGTCACCTCAAATATCACCAAGGAAGCAGAACACCTTTCTTTAACAAAGTCATTTKTCAGCCAGCACAATACTGTGACAAATCTCTGGTCACCTAAGCAGCAACTCAAGTCTCTGCAGTAACAACTGCAACAGAAATTAACCTTTCCCAGACCAGTTTACCCATGGCAATGCTAACACCTGTCACATCACAGCTATTTTTTGGCCAGCATAATTCTTCTCCTTCACTGTGCTCCAGAAGCCAAGAGACTGTCCTAATTCTCAATGAAACAGATTTATGATTGGCAGCACCACACTTGAGCAAAAAAAGCAGAATACACAGACTTGCCTGTTTGTCCCAACTTGCTGTTTATTCTAGCAGTAGTGCTGACAAATATTGAAAAAACACTGACATAARTTAAATCAAAAGTTATATAAACATGCATCACAAGTTTTTATTTCCTGAAAGTGACAAATCTCTTTGGAACTTTCACTTTGCCCTTATGAAAAAGAGAAGAATACCACAGTAACACTGCTTTACTTTCRACCTAGGGAAATTATATTGTCAAGAATTGCAGAGGATGACATGACAACACTTTGCCWCTTTTGTATCTGGAGAGTGGAATGGAGAAAGGAGGAAAGAAGACAATGTATGCATGAAAGCAAAAATGCGGATCTAGTTAGGAAAGCTAGGTGATTGCACCTGCATGTCTTGTGTTGCTATTGTCCAAAGATTTGATTCTGTTTGTTGGGCTGTGGCAAGGCAGGAAGTGAGTGCCATGCTTGGGTTTTCAGAACATTCACCACACAATAGCAGACACTCCTGTCACCTACTATGGGATATATTGAATCCAAATGACACAGCTGACAAAAAGAGTTATGTAGCTCCATGAGCTTGTGTACTTTATTGCTTACATTAGCTCCTGGGAAGGGAAAAAGGGATCTCAATGGTCTGTAAATCTTCACTGAAGCTCGTCGTGACATTGTCTCCTTGCATTTGGGAAAGTGAAGATGACATGTGGTACCTGCCTATCATGAGTATGACCAGCACGRGATGTTTCTGATGCTCAGCTGTCTAACACCTCTCACAGCAAACAGCCAGAATCCAAGCATGGACTGAAGAGAATGAAATTGCCAGTACATCTTTKCAGAGACAAGTTTCACTTCTCATTATCCACATGACTGTAGGAAGACTTCAGAGAAAGATTAAAAATTCTTTGCAGATTCATATAAAAACCAAAAGGTTTGTATTTAAAAACCATCAAAACTTGTACTTCATTTTTCTTCTCCTTGATAAGGCAATCTGTAAAGACTGCTGACAAAGCCTTACAAYATTTAATTTGCTGTGCAATTGCAGATCTAACAGCTGCAGTCACAGCACTGCCTCCTACCAACTGTCTCACTGTCAGTGAGTGAGAAGGTGTAACTTAGGGTCGTTAAACCACAATAGGGACATCAGGAAGGCATCCAAGTGCCAGTGTGGTAATACTTGTGGCTAGATTGGGCAAATTAGCAGGAATTAAAATACTGCTGGTTTTTAGCCTGCTRAGTCACAATTAACAGTCTGCATTTGGATGGTTTTGACATTTTCTGATTTCCTTTGGTATTCCTACAGTCTGATGCCATCAATCCCAGYTGACTGCAAAACTTAGGCAGATTGAAAAAGCCAGCAAGAATTAAGTACAAAATGCACATTTCACCATTAGTAACTTCTGACYATTATCTGTCACAAGCCAGTGTCTCTGATGGCACAGAAGATAATTTTGCCTCTGTATCCACATCTGACAGACCATCATAGCTCTATTTGTGGTCTCTAGTGTCCTGACTTATGACMTGTTAGCTCGGAATGACTCTGACCAAGTAACTGTGGTATTACTCAAATGCCTTTTCACAGCTACCACGGTCAGCATCTTCCTGTTATCTTGTAGGTCTGKGGGGGATTGACACTTTTTCTTGCTAAGGGAAAGAACTCAAGACATGTATTTCTTCTTTTTGTGATGATCACTTTTACTTGTAAGACTTGGAAAACCAGGAAATTTAGAGGGCTCAAGCTCTGTAGCCCTGTTCTGTCATGTGAGATGGGATTGATTTAAAAYGATTGGCCTCTTGTTCATTCCTCTTACCAATGTTGTTATTTCTACTTTACAGTGTCTGACTCTGTTACTAATGGCATTAGCTCTGATGCTGGAGCATGCTGCCATGCATGTCATAAACTTTCATACACGTATGGCATTACAAGCGTGGCAATTTGACATCTGCTCAGTTTAAACCATGTTTACAAGAGATTATACAAACCAGGAGAGTTTATCCATCTTTCTTTCAGAGATTAGCTTTGCTAGGCAAAGCCAAGAATAAATGTATCCTATGAATAGGGAAAGACTGTCACTTGTTTCAGCAAGTCAACATAAGAGTTGTTTCCTGACAGCACTCTCTGCTTAAGCTGTGGCTGTATAAACCTGCTGAAAACAAACCAGCTGGCTGTTATCTCTGTGCGGTGCAGAGTTCTCATCTAGAACATACAGTATCAAAGTAAGGGCAGCTTTGTATTTCAGTGCTATACATAACTAAATTTTGGCATGATAACAAGGCAAAGGTGAACAGTGCACAATATTCCTTCACTCCGTTCATACTCGTCAATTAATCTCTCCCCAAGAGACAGTCACATACCCCATGTTCTTCTAACCTTCACCACACCTTGGAGGACTTGGCAATTTTCAGGAAATCCTTACCAAGGAGTATACAGAGCTAAGTATGTTTTGTGCTTGACTTGGTCTGAGATTTGAAGTATTACAGAGCATATTGAAGGCATCCTTTCAACAGACTCACCCAAGCTCTGTTTTGTACACTTACTGCATGTATATTTTGTATGTAGATATAGATATATAGCAGTGAATAATTCAAAGAGAAGGATACACTTAATACAAGAAGTGCTCAGTACATGATGTGCTCATTTGATCTGCTTTGATAAAGTTATTTCCCGTCACAAAATTTGCAGAAATGATGTTCACTTAAATATTTAATAGCATGCAGAGACATCAGCCTCTGTTTTCCTTTGAAAAATACTTAAATATATCAGTTTTAAATAATGACACTGAAGATAAAATTATTTAAATTAGGTTTAACATGGGTAAGGAAGTTTTTGCAATAGTTAATGCTTTTTCAGCATCCTGCAAACACTATGTACTCTTTGCACTTTTAAGTGCAAGCCCAGTTATAAAACCCAGTCCATAACAGTAACACAATGAAGCTCTATTTCCCCAATGAGCCTGCGTACAGTTCAGTTGAATTTAGAAGTCAGAACATTTGCACAGACATACACACATACACAAATACTATGCCTAACTTTGCTGCAGATTCTTTATAGACACTTGGTTCTTTCTTCTTCAGTCATGTCTTCCCCCTTTGTCAGAATAACAACAAACTGGAACACTGTTTTATTGATAACTCAGAGAACAGCAGGTGAAACAGCTGAGTCTACAACCTGGAACTGAGATTCTGTGGTTTTGATATCAATATTTGATACATTAATTGGTATTTGTATTCAAAAATCCAATTGGACTTTCAAGTTCATCTAAAGGCTGAGGGCTTGTCAGGTGTRTGCACATGTTTGAATTTTTTCTATTTGCATTTCCAGTTGGCTGAGGTGAGTCAGCTCTGGTCCAGAAGCCACATACAGTGATATTATCAGGACACTGTGGCCAGATACACACATTTCCTCTGCTGMATTCTCATAGGGTCCTAAAAGATTGTAAATAAGATATTTGCTCAGAGACTTTACTACATAAAACTCCTGGATGAGAGTTAGGTTATATCTATTCATTTTGGCTTTTGAGCAGAAGAAAATAATGCAGGTATATTTTTCAATGTAAATCTGCATGGAATTTCATAGGACCAAACCACAAGGACCATTATATTCCTTTAATATGACTGCATAACACAGAAAATAGTTTTAATAAGTGTTTTCTACTTCATTCATATATCTTTTGGTTGTGTGATAAGGAATCTTTCTGGGATGTTATCCAGTTTTAGCCTAAAAAAGGACAAAAATAGTAATATTTCCTACATTACTTCCCTAGTAATATTTCATACCATACCAAAGTGTGAAACCTTACGTCCTTCATTACTGTGCTAGCTAGATTAAAAGCCCTTGTATCCGAAATARATCTCTCATAGGTACTTACATCCTGTGTTCACCCCACCACTTACCCCTTGGCCAGTGTTTAACAGCAGAAGGCCATTATCAGCAAGGTCTGAACATAAAGTTTCTCCCAGAGATCAAAAGAATAATCTCCTCCCTATGTCTAAGTGTAACAAMAGTTACAAGTGCTTTTGAGAGAAGTTATCACACAAGGCATTCTGCTTGATCAGATTCTCCCCCATCACAGTAAATACCAGATCCATATTGCAYCTGGTACTTGATTGAATTTGACAAGAAGTCCTGACTGTTCACGTGATCTCTGGCTTCTACAAGTCTTCCACTGTACCTTTCATGTCTTAGGCTGTGCTGCATAAACACAAACCTGTCTTTTCTCCCTAGCTATTACAAACCCAGTAACAATGTGTGTCAGAACACACAAAATCTTAGAATAYAGTGCGGGTGAATAAAACAGCTGCAAACTCACTGCAACAGTCCAGAACACGCACGAACAGCCCTCTGGCACACTGGAGTTACCAACACTCTGGTACCCCTAGCCCAAGACACTCATGAACAGCAYCCTTGAAAATTACCACATGTTTGGAAATAATCTAAAACCTAAACACAAAACTTGTTGTTAAAGGACATATCATTTTTCCTAAGCATACAAAGAAATTATTCCAAAAAATGCAGTGTCTGTTGTTATCTGATTTTAAAAGGCCACATAGACAAACATCTTAAAATTTTCCACAACCAAAAAATTTCTGTGTTTTGAAGGTTACTTGATATGGAGGCGAGATCTTTATCCCAAGTCTCTATTGTTGCTAGGAAAACCTCATTAAACAAAAATAGATAATTCTTCATCTACTTTGGTGTACAAAGTGTTTGTACATAGCTTATCTTTTAACTAGTCCATTTGTTATAGTGTCCTTTTATTTTTCTTCCTCAATCTCATGCTACCATTCCACAATTTTTATACACCAACAGAACAGGCCACAATGAAAAAGTATTTCTATTGATGTAATTGGCGTGTAGTTCAGGTGCATGATCTTCCTCAGCAAATATAAAATAACTCGCTTTTCCATCACTATAATCTATTTTCCAGCCAAGAATCCCAAAATGATTGTTCTTTACTGAAGTACATGTGAGAAAGGTCACTGAAAAAGTAAGTTCTTTATGAGATGCTTCCACTTTGCCTCATAATTAAATCCATTGAGCTCTGATACTTCATTGAAATTAACATTTAAAATAAAATTAGAACTTTATGCTTGGCTTAAAAAATAATAAAAAAACTCAGTATCTTGCTTTGTTCTTCAAGAAGTGCAAAAAATACACTTTTGCAAATTGACACTCACTGTCAAACACCATTCTCCTGAGGCAAGATCAAAACAACACAGCTAGATATATGTACCTGAGCTGCAAATGGAGTTTGCACTGTATAGATAAAGAAAGCAATCACTGTGTAGTAGAATGTCATATTAAACCTTGGAAATCATTACAGTTTATCCCTTCCTTCCAGCAAAAACAAAAAACAAAAAAACAAACAAAAAAAAAAATTGTTTCTGAAACAATAAAGTATCAAGTTGGAATAGATTTCTTCTATGAGAGGAGCACCTTACTACCTGCATCACAGAAGCATTTGGTCACAGAAGCCAAAGTTGCTGTCACTGCACACCCTGCCCTGGSTCCTGTCCAGCCCCTACCAAGCAGCCACCCAGGTGTGCCCCCTCCCCACCGGGCCCTCACCCTCACCCACTCTGGTCCCTGCAGGGAGCAGAGGTACAGCCTGCCACCCCAGTGAGGTGACAGTGCCCTGGGCACAGTTCTGGTGTGGCCACAGGGCTGGTAGTGACAGTGCCCAAGGCCCTGACACCTTCCACTGTTTGGTCCTGCCCCCCTTCAATGCTCCTGTCCAGGTAACCATGTTCAGCCAGCCTCAGAACCATGGGCAAGTTGCTGTCATTAATTAGCAAACCAAAAAATATCCCTACTGTGTTGTACACTAATAAACACCCGGGTAAAATTCCTTTCTTCATGATTCTGTCTTTKTGTTATTGTACTAGACATTTTCATTTCATTTCTCTCTCCAAGCATATATAACTCAGCCACTTCTGATGGGAGAGGCTGGAAATCATCCAACAAAGAGCAGAATGATTCCATAAGTAGTGAAAAACCAATTAGGTAAAAACTAGTTGGAGAGGACCCCACTAGCTCTAGGCCAAAAAGAAAAAAAAAAAAAAAACATAAGCAAATGTTTCACAATCCAGATCTGAATTTTCCTGCCTGAGCTTTAGTCTTTCATCATCATTCTGATGGGCTGAGAACTTTAAATCTCTTCTTGTCTCTACATTTAGCATTATAGGTGAAGACAATCAAATGTATGAGCAAAAATATTACTGAACAAAGATAATTAACATCTCTTCTATCATTAAAACTCTCTGTGAATGAAAACTATGGCAGAAAGTTACTTCTTATGACTTCTGATGCCTGACTCTTCTAATGATCACATAAGACATAGTCAACTACTCTCCCAGTAAATCTGTGGGATAAAATATATCCATTATTTCTGCCTCATAAAACTGCACAGAAATTATTTTGTAGAAATGTGRGGTAATTATGTTTGGTGATTCTTGGTTGTGAGGTCAGTCCTTTCAGAATTTCACAATGCATGCCCTATGCATCAGTCTGTATCTCCACAGCACAAGCTATGTCAGCAGCTGCAAAGCTGATCAAAGATCTGTACTTCCTTTCCAGGCCATTAATAAGGTCTCTGTCCTACCCTGGCATAATGTTGCTGGAAATATTGCAATTTCAAGAGCCTCAACTTGTGCAGAACSGTTGGAAAGATTCCAGTCAGCTGGAATAACAAATGTCATGGGAGTGAAAGATGCTGCATCAGACCCTCACAACATGACAGGGTCGATTTTCATATTTCATTTTTCATTTATGCAGGTGAGGCAAATGCTGTCCTGTGGGAAATGTGCAGTTAAATAAGGTATATTCAGTAAAAATTTTAAAAGTACCAGATGGAGAAGAACCAGAAGGTACCAGTCACTCAACAGTATCACAGAATGAGGATATATCTTGTTCTAAACTGCCCCACTAGCAGTTTTATCCCTAAGATGACTCAACTCCACAAGAAATGAGATGATGGAAGCTTTTTACTAATTTGGCTGATTTTAACAGATAAAAGGCTGCCACTTTAAATTCCAAGAAAACTATAGGTTGTTTTYTTTWWTWWTWWTTTWRCAGCATGTTAAGAAGAAATAAGGCAGCCAAGAGGAAAAGAATTTGATGCCCAGTGAAAGAAACAGTTGATGGAAAACACTGGGGATCAGAAAACCATTCCGTAATTGAGACTTCCATCCCTGTAAGTGAAAAATCAGAAATCAAATATAAATGGATTAACTGAAAAACAGACATGGAGAGTGTTAGATTAATGTTTTTCTTAGACTCAATCACCAAATTTGCACATCTGTGCAGAAGAGAGAAACTCTTGAGAGTATGGGGAAAAAAATGGAAGGAGGAACAATTCATTTTTAAAGACCTATTTACCACTGGCAACAAAAAAATGCAACAAGTACAGGTATCTTGCTTATGGAAGAACTCAGAGCTAGAATACATTTTTCCTGGTAAGAGGTAACCAAGAAGGATAATTAAACCTCAGAGGCATTTTTTTGTCTTSTGCAATTTTTCTTTGAGTAGAAAACAAGCTTTGAGTCTGCCCCAAGACACTCTTAGGTTTTCTGTAGCCACAAATGCAGACAACAAATGAAGGCATTGCATTGATTTGCTCCCGTGTTTCATGAGAAGAAGCACCTTAATATTCACTAGGGACAAAGCCCTGCCAAAAAAAAAAAGAAAAGAAAAAGGAAAGAAAACCCTGCCATTTCTGTACCTAATGGAGTAAGAAAGAATATTTTCAGRAAATGCAGTAGTTTATTTTAAGTCATCAGCTGAAGCAGTCTAGCTTGCCTGTGAACAAGTGTATTTGCATGAATAGCAGCTGTTTGCTAGCTTTCATATGAGGAAAAAAAAACAAAAGAAAAGTATGCTATATGTGTCAATTAATTTTTAAATGCCGTAAATGCTTTTTTTTTAAATCAGAAGCAGTACAACAGAAGTGTTTTCTTGGATAGAGTTAATTTCTATGCATTTGGGATGTCATCACACCTCATAGTTTACAAGGCCTTCCAAGAACCTGCAGTAAAGTGACTTTTCACATCCTTGTCTCCCACTGTAAAGCCTTTCTTGTTACACAGACATCCTTCTTTATCCAAGACTTATATAGCCAGTTAGGGAGGTACACACACTTYTTTCCTGGAGGCTAGCAACTGTTAAGCTGCGTGTAGCCACACAATGTTTTACTTTGGCAGCTGCCTTCTACAGCCGATATAAAACACCGGCCCCATTTAGCCAAGTGCTGTGTTGCAGCATTGTGGCCTTTGGGGGCTGGGACCTCACCCTCTGAGTCCCTCCAAGGACAATACAGTTTTGCAGCTGCAGTTTCTGTGCATGCTTCATGGCAAGGCAGTCTGGGATCGTGTCTCAACCATTCACCCAATCTTTGTTAGAAGGAGCCTGTGGTAGTTTAAATCAGTGGGAAATTCAGTTCCTAATGAGCCACTGTCCTTCCGCCTGGCCCTGCTGGCAAGAGAGGGACAAAGGCAGAGACTCTGCGTTGGGATATCGACTTACTGAAAACAAACACTAATGGAATAAGGAATGCTCAGTAACAGMAGCAATATTAAGAACAAAAGATTCAGAAGAAGAAGGTGCCTTCTCCACAAAWAGTTGTTCATCACCTCAACTTAGTTTGGGTGTGGCCACTGGGACAAAGACAAGATGGTGGCTGTTCCTGCCACTAGTGTTTCTTATCCCTAAACCCAAGATATCTCAAAACACTGACAGACAAAAACCTACATTGTCTGTGTCGCACCACCTGCTTTTCCAGACAGCTGTGGGCAGCAATGTTYGGCTTTGCTTGGCTCCTCAAGCCTTGTTCCTCCACTGCATCATTTCCTGTACCTRCTCTTGGTCTGCCACTTCTCCATTTCTGGTCCTTTTTCTTGGAACACCRTTGGACATGAATCCTGTCCTTTTTCCTTTAACAGGTGTTTGAAGATTTCTGACAATGGTGATAAATATTATCAGTTTTGAAGTCAAGATAAATGGCAGATTTGAAAAGGTCTCTGTCTTTGCAAYACTAAAAGGGATTTAATACAATTTTTTTTTTTTTAATTTTCAAAAATGTCAAGCAAATCAAAACCTGTCGTCAGAAAGAGCTATATGGATTCAGAACTTCGGGAAAGCAGCCTTTATATTATTTGAATAATATGTCCTGAATTTTTATATTATTTAAATAATATGTCCTGAATTTTGAAGCKCTTTRTGRTTATCTTCAGGGGTTTAGTGTAATTGTACACACCTAGAAGAGAATCTGTGGGACAATATTCTCCATTTGTGATTTTCTTGCAACCTTTAAACTATCTTTTTTGCTTTTGTCACAGCCAAATGAATGCAGTAATTAATGTTWCTCTTGGTTTTGGTGCATGTTTTGTTTATTAATTCTTAGTTAGTTAGTTAGATAGTTAGTTTTCTCCAGAAAGCAGTATACCAACTTTTGGAAGAACTGAGATAGCCTGGGGGTTCTTTCAGCTRTGCAGAGCCCCAGCATCAAAAGGATCTTATCATGGAATAAAGTTGCCAGGAGGCAAATACTATTTATGAATCCTCTGGTCCTATAGTGCTGTAATGATAAGAAATGTCACTGTGGCATATTGTGCTGAATAATAAACATTCCTTACCTACCCACTTTAAAAATGCAGGGGGCTGAGGCTGCTAGTGATCATTACAAAGGGAAAAGATACTTTGGCTTTTCTTCTTGAAAATGCACTGAAAACYTTCCTGTTAATTGTGTCTGTGGTGAAGCAATGAGTGGGAAGTTCTGAAAATATCTCCACTAGGCATGTGACATRAAGTTTGACTGTTTAAATTAAATAAGTTCTAAATCTAACTAATTTCAGAAGATAATTTAAAATGTAATTAGTTAACATTGTTGTGTGACATCACTAAATTGTTCATGTAAAAATGCATGAGGATACTTGGTGTGTTTACTGGGATCCTTCTATGGTGTTAATGATGAACAATACAATTGTGTTCTGTGTGCAAGTAAATATACCYAAACCTTTTGGACATTTTCAGGGTTACAGTGCACAGGTTGCAAAAAGATAAGGTAGGGGGTAATAAAGTCCTTGAGTTAACTTGATAAAAGTCTTGTTTCTTCTAGTATGTCTTTTTTTCCCCCCAGTTTAACTTATGTTAGTTTGGGAAAACCCTTAGCTGAACTAATGTGAAGTGCCYGTACAGAGGGTAAAACCAGCTGTGAGTGACCCACAGATGCTACAGTGGAGTCGCAGTTCTGAGTACATACAATGTGAAATTAGGCCACAGTCAACAGCTACTGAGACCATCATAGCAGTCACTGCCTCACACACTCAAGCCTTGTATCTGTCATAGAAGTCCTGCGCTATTATCTCATGAGTCTTTTATAATTTTGCTAATTCTGTTTCTTTTCATTGGTCTGAATTGTGACTGCACCTCTTTCCCTTGCCTGTGTTTCTGCACTGGTCTATCATCTGGCTAATACGTCTASTCTAGCAGAGCTTCTGTCCCCGCCCAGGAAACAGCTGATGGGTTTGAAGAGGGTAAAGAGTTGTTATAGGACCTCTCATGGAGGATGGAGAAAGAGGCATTTTAAAGCTGCCTCACAATAGGCTCAATTACACCAGTTTAACATCTCATAAATAAAAACTCTGGCTTCAGTTACAGAATCACAGAATATTCTGAGTTGGAAGGTACATACAAGAATCATAAAGTCAAATTCTTAATTGAATGCCTTAGTACAGGGATCAAACCTGCACCTGGAGCATTATTAACATCATGCTCTAACTAACTGAGTAAATTTCAGTTTCAGCTAGTATCCACCTTTTTCTGTTATTTYTTTCTCATTTGCCTTTTTACATTTGTCTAAAGACAGCACCATAGAACAAGAATTCCTTATTAAATTTACTCGTACAAGTTCATTTTTCTACAATCATGATATGAAAGCTACAGAACACAGACAACAAAAAATTCAGCAGGGTGTATATATACCCTGACTCACATGTAAAACAAAGATATGTTCATTTCTCTTTGCAATATGGTAGCTTATTGTTCTCAGAGATTATACAAGTGTTTGTACAAGCGGTACTTCCACAGTAAATGCAATCTTCTGCTCCTATACAATGTTGTATGCACAACTTGGATATTAACATTTCTTCAGTTTAATTACACAAGTGTATGCACAAGTGAGATCAAGAGGAGAAAGCACCTGAATATATGAATCCATCTTAAAGCATGAATGAAAATTTGTGGGAAATTTTTATGCATTATTATTGAAAAAAATCATCACAACTCTCTGAGGAATTGTACAGAAGGCTGTCCCAGWGGAAGGATGGTTCATCATTCGAGTGCCTAGCCCAGGAGAAAAAAAAACATTGGAACTCTTTTAATTGGACAGGGAACATAGTAAAACTAATAATAGCAGTAAAAGTAGAGAAAACTAAGATAGTTGCACAGACAAAAAATAACCAAGGAACTGCTATTCCTAAAGAAAAACATAATTGATTAAAGTTATTCTGTCGAAAAGCAAATTTAGGCTATTTGAATAGGCATGAACTGATGATCTCAAGGGGTTGCTTTTAAACTAAACAACTCTGCAGCTTTAATCTTTCTCTGCAGACATGCATTTTGCTTGGCAGATTCAGTAGGACACACTACTGTATCATGGAGAATGAGTTATATTATAATCATTTAGTCACAGGGAGAATTAAACACTGACATATATCTCTATCTAACTGCTCACGCATGAAAGAAGACTATAAAAAGCCACCAAAGAATTTAAATGGGAACTTAGGTGAATCTAAAGTAATTCTTAAATTTATTACAGAAATAAAAGTCACAGGACCTCATTTGATTTTCCCTTACTTCCAGGGATAAATATATGGATGAAGYATAGGAAGTTGCTGATTTAGGTTTATTGCCCACCTTTTTAAGTATTCAAACTACATTTTGACACACATTTGAGATACCAAAGCACCGGCTGCACCAACACAGTGCCCTGACCAGCTGTCTTGGGTTGATTTTTTGGTGCCAGTTTTGTTCTGTATTCCTTTTCCGTTGCCATATACGCCCAAAAAGATGTTTGTATCTTTAAAATGTAACCCAGAAGAAGGAGCAGGAGCTGCTGGGAACACGGAGCTGACAGTTTACGGCCGGGGCTGCCACGCGATCTGGCTGCTCGAGCTCATCTCTCTCGCTCTGCTTCTCGCCGGGGGGGTCTCTCGCTTGCTTCGTGGAGCACAGTTACAGTGTCGCAGTTTCAGCTAGCTCAGTTTGTCAGCTTCAGCGGCTTTTCCTCGGACATCCCCTCTACATCTCCTGTGGTCCTGTTCCTGGGGCGGTCCCGCCGAGGGAGGGGCTTCACGGCTCCATCTCGTCCGGGATTCCGGGGCGGACCGGGCTGGCAGCRGAGGCACGCTGAGCTCTCTGATTCATCCACTGAGAAGCGGGGACTGTGGTACCGTTCTTTTCTTTCGGTTGTTTTTTTTTTCTTTTTGCCACTGTTACAAAAACAGCCACGTGGGTTTTCATTTTGTTTCTTTTTTTCCCCGGGGGGGCGGAGTCGCTGCCTTGCCGCGTGGCGAGTTTTTTTTTTTTTTTGTTTGAATATCTGACGGTTACTTTTTATCTGTATCCTTCTGATCTAACTGTTACTCTTTATCTGTGTCCTGTGGACACTATGTTTTTGTTAATAAAACTACCTTTTTTTCTCTTCACCTTTTTTGCCCAGCATCTATTTCTTGTTGGTGGGGAAAAAATTATCAAATTTATTTTCATTTCAGAGGAAATGTTTCCCTGTAACGGTTTCTCTCTGAAAACATTGTCTCAAAACCGAGACACCAGCCCCTATTCAACCTATTTTCAGTCTTCTAGTGCAACTTCTCCCCTCTATCATCACGGTCCTTGGGGTCTGTCCTGCTATAGTTTACCTTGAGCCAGGTTTCCGTGAAAGCAGCTAAACTGTAAGAAAAAAAACCTGAGAGATGCCCCACTTTGAGCCTCCATGTGTGCACCCTACGCCGTTTGGCTCCAGAGCTGCACCTGAGCTTGTGCCCTGGCCCCTGACTGAGCTGCACCATGGGTGTGCCATGCCTTCCTTATACCTTACCAGTCCTGATCCTGCTTTCTTGACTCTCTGGCTTGACTCTGGACCCCATGGGATGAAGCCCTTCTCAGAGAGATCCCTGTGCTGCCTTGCTGTCAACTTATCTTCCCTTGAGGGGCAGCCCCCTTGCTGCTCACTTAGTCATTTTACACTGRGAACAGAAAAAGAAAAAGAAATTTAGAATACAGACACCTGTATATTAGAAAGGTGCATTTCCRTAACTGTTAAGGTTCATTGCACTGAAGTCAGGTGCTTCAATTCCAAATTTTTGGCCAAAAATTTCAAAGCAGGGAGATTTTTTCCTCCTTGCCTGTTTTTTGCTATAACCCATATACTTTCCAGCTAAACAGATGGTGTTTTTATATTTCTACAAGTTCTAGTCAGAGACTAAAATAACTTATCATAGCATCATAGGATTGTAGAATATTTGGGGTTGGAAGGTACCTTTAAAAGTCCTCTGGTCCACTCCCTCTGCAATGAACACGGACATCTTCAAGTAGATCAGATTGCTCAGAGCCCTGTMCAGCCTGATATTGAATGCTCCCAGAGATGGGACATCCACCACCTCTCTGAGCCAGGTATCTGTGTCCATGTTTCACCAGCCTTGTTGTAGAACATATCTAAACCAAATCTTTTCTCTTTGAATTTAAAACCATTACTCCTTGTCCTATTGCAATAAGTCCTGCTAAAAAGTTTTTCCCATTTTTCTTATAGAGCCTCTTTAAGTGCTGAATAACTGCAACAAAGTCTCCCCAGAGCCTTCTCTTCTCCAGGCTGAACAACCCCAACTCTCTCAGTCTGTCTTTGTAAGAGAGGTTCTCCAGCACTCTGACAATCTTCATGGGGGTCTTCTGGACTGCTCCAGTAGGTCCAGGCTCTTCTTCTATTGGGGATCCCAGAGCTGGATGTAACACTCCAGGTGGGATCTCTCCAGAGCAGAGCAGAGCAGAGCAGAGCAGAGAGGCAGAATCCCCTCCCTCAACCTGCTGGCCACATTTAGCTTTCTGGCCTGCAAGTGCACATGGCCAGGTCATGTCCAGCCTCTCATCCACCAACATCCCCAATCCTTCTCAGCCAGACTGCTCTTGATCTGTTCATTCCCCAGCCTGTATTGAGGGAATGGAGGGTTACACTGACCTTGCAACACTTGCATTTTGTCTTGATAAACTTCATGACATTCCCATGGTCCCACTTCTTCATCTTGTTCAGATTCCTCTGGATGGCATCCCCATGCCTCAAGTATGTCAACTGCACCACTAAGCTTGGTGTCATCTTCATGGAAAGTAAACACCTTCAATGTCCATAGAGTYAAAAAGGAATCAATTGAGTGGAACATATGTCATTATCACAGCCATTAAAGAACTTTGCAGAAGGTTCATAGATTCATCTGCTTTTTCAGGAAACCAGAAGGCATTCTTTCTAAATTTGATTGGCTATTTTAATTATGTATTACTCTGAGAAGTTTTATTATTKCTGATGTATTTTAACTGCATGGTTGTGAGGTAATTAGAAGGTTTTGTTGAACAGMAACAGAAAAATTAAATGAATTCTTATTAAACTCTTACCTCTAGTGCTATCTACTGAAAGCTGATGAGATCTTTTCAGGAATGCTCCCTACAGGCTTCTAATTGACAATGAACCACAGTGCAGTTTCCTCAGTTAAGAGATGCCTGCAAACCTGCCTTGCTTTGTAGCAGATATTTTTGTGGTTATCTCATTCCTATTAATAAACCGCTAGCTTTAGAAAGTAGCTATGCTTTGTTGTATAACATCTTCCATGACATCCCTCATGGTTTCTCTTTTACTATTTAGTTCTCAAGTTTAATTATTCTAAGGGTTTGGKTTTTTTTTACTGTAAGAAAAGTCACAGACAGCATGTAGGCACACTGTAGGTAGAATAAGGAACTAAGTTTAATGATCATCATCCCTATATAGTTTAAAAGCATTACAAACCACTCCCCCTACCTTTATAGTTATATATTTTTTTTCTGATACTTCTTTAAGTAGAAAATTTAATGCATGAAACACATCCATATATTTCAGTATTTAGAAATATTCCTCAAGTATGAGCAACTTTCAATTTTATCTGCTGAGACACAAATGGGAAGCTGTTTTTAAGAATGGTAAATAGCTTTTTCCTTTGAGATAGACTATGTTCTGGGAAGAAAATATTCACATAATTTCTCTTTTGGTTAGCAAAGAAATATACACGAGATAATCCACCACAAATCCTGCAGTTTCTTAAAGGTAGATCCTGCCATATGTGTGCAGGTCTCTTGCCTTTCATGTTTCCACAGCTGCTTATATTTGCTGCCTTTGAAGGATTTGGTGTGTTCTCTATCTTTCTTCACATTGATTCTTCTTACATTGCAGATCATCATGAGAGCAAAAYACAAAACATTTGGTGCCCATTTTGGTTCAAACCAGCATATGGAAGAAAAGTTTTCTTTCAATGTCTTGCCTACTTATCATAACAATACAGAAAACTATTACAGCCCCCTGCTACCTGTGGGCAAAACAAACTATGTTCAAATACAACTCATAAGTAAAGTTACACACTTGCTAAAGAACTAAGTGTATTTTGTGGCTTTAATTGCCCTCAATTAAGATAGCAAACGCAAATACACAGACTTTTGTGGTACTAGAAAAAGACAACATATGAAAATTCTATATGAAATTACCTGTTCTCTTTCTAGMAGAGTTTTAATCAGCTTAGTTCCACCGAGAAAGTGCATCCTCTTTTGCATGTGCATACTATCTGTTTTCCTTCAGTCAMCTTCTTGGGAAGAGCCAGGTTTGTCCTCTGAATCTCTATTGGAGCAAAGGTGGAAGGCATTTGAACTTGATATATCTTCTGTGTGGTACACAATACATCATGTAGGCAAATAAACACTATTTGAATAATTAAAATAAAATAGAGCAATGACAAGAGAGATAGAACTACTAGAAAAGAAGTTGATGCAAATTTTCCAGTTGTAAAATTTTCTTTTCATCTACATCCTTCTCAATATTAATGGCAATTTTCTCCTTGTTGCTTCGTTTGCTTGTGGGAGTTGGGTTTTTTTGGTTTGTTTGTTTAGTAACTAGAAGATTTTCTATTTCTACTGCAGATATCCAGTTGCAAGTCCATTTTGCACTTGGCTCACAGAGGTCTTAGGGAAAAATCTTTCAACCAGCTGTGAATGAAGTGGAGTCTTGGCTTCCTGCTGTATATGCCAATGTCTTAGCCAGTAGATAACATACATATCTACCTATTTTTGACAATATAAAACTAAGACTGTGGTTCTGAGTAGATATGTTAGCATAATCCTGCTTTTTTACAAACATTCTCACAAGCTTGCTTTTCAGTTCTGCTGTGGAACAAAGGAAATAATATTGAAGATATTGTTACAAATTGAAATTATCATCTTTGGTTAGCAGATGCATATCTCATCTCCATGTGCCCATCATTAGTAGATCTTTTTAGGAGTAGAAAATGAGCCTCTATTCACATGTCACTTTGGAAAGTGTGTAAATGTTATCTTCTATGAGAATAAAAAGAGTTTCTGAGTCCAGTTTAAAATGAACACACTATTGTTATGAAAAAAAGACTTTAGCAGTGAGAACATAATGACTATGAGTCTGGAGCAAATTTACCATTTAGAAAAAATGTACCCACTTTTCCCAATAATTCTCTTTCATGAAGGCAATCTTTGGATGCTTTGCCTTCATGAATCTACCTAGGCTTCCCACTTTCACAAATCTTGTTCCCCCAAGACAGCYCTGTAATGAGAGTGAAGTGTTTTTATTATTGCTTTTGTTAATCATGCTTCCTGCATCCTGCAAAGTGCTTCTTATTCTAAACTGTGCCAGAATTATTGGGGAATTAATCAATACTTGTTACCAGTCATGATCACAGCTGTTAATCACAGCTGTAATTACCAATTGATTAATTAGTGCAGCCCTGTTCAAAAGTCAGGAGTCATTAAATTTCCAGTACACATTATTTTAAATTCAGCCCAATATCCACAAAGCTTTACAATTACATTTCAACCCACTATAATTTATTAAAAAATGCTTTTTATTATTAAGTCTTAATTATTATAGTATTTTCCAGTAACCTGAACTAACTTCTTAGTCTATATGTAGTTTCTCACTGCATACCTACTGTAAATGTAATAACTCAATGAAAATCCAATGTGTACATGTTTAGGAACCTTGCTTTGGATTACCCTTTCATTGTGATAAATGCCTTATCTAAAGAACAACAGTTGGGTGTATTCCAGAGGCTGATACACTGAAATTATTTATGCAACATTTAACTGTATTAACTTAGGTATTGGATGATTTTTACTGTGTAGTGTACATCATCTAACTCCAAATTCATTGACTCTTTTCTCCACATTTCCAAGCAGAAGAATCTGAATTCTTTGCTTGAAGTTTTAATAGAGTAAAAGGAGATATGTCACCTGTTACAAGATAAACATATTTCCTTATGCTTTCTTTTTACACAGAAAWTTTTTAACATTTTCTGGCAAAATCACCAGTCTGCTTTTGCTCTCAATACTCCATCAAAATAACTTGGATTAAAATTCAAAGGTCAGTCCTTGATTTAAAATGCACATTGTTCTTCATTTGAAAGAGTACAAACCCTAGGTAGCTGTAAGAATAATAAACATAATTTACTTCACTTGTCTCATAACTTGAGTTTGTATTTGTATTTTGGAATACAATTTTGTTTGGCAGCATGTGCTCACCCCACTGCTTTTCTGCCAATGCCAGCTAGCTACTCAGTCAGATTTTCTTTCTCCTATTTCCCCCCTCTGTCTTCTCTCCTTAATAATCAGCAGCTCCTTTCTGCCATCAAACRCAATTAGTGATCTTTTACCTGATTACCATATTCTGGTAAGGTTCAGACATGAGAAACTGATATATGACTGGTAATAATAATCTTTTTCTGAAATAATGTAGTATTTGAATTTACCATCACCTGGTGCACAACTTCTTTATTATTCTCAGTCAAAGCACAAGGATTTTTTTCTATCAGCTCCTATGAATTTTCAGTGTCAGATGAAAATATTGGCAAAAATTAGTCCAACATTTAAAATAGTGTGCAGTGCCACCAATCCTGCCCAGTGATCAAGTGAAAATAATACCTTGCACAGAGACATATCTGCCTACCCTAATCATCCTGAGACATCAAAAATGTTCAGTTAATAAGTAATTACAAAATATTCTCATGGAACATATTGCTGTAACAAATTTAAAAATCTTTAAAATGGAGCCAGAAAAAAAATTATTATTTCATATGCTGTATGTTTCCCATATGTTAAATACTATTTCACCATCTAATGAACACCAATATGAAATAAATTTTYTTTAAAATCTTGATTTAAAGATATTTAACTGTAGCTAGACCTTATCTTTCTATATGCATCTGCTCATGTAAAAATGTACCTACTACACATTGTACCACTGTGCCAAAGGTARTGATTTTTTTTTGTTCCAGGTGTAGTTACATTTTCACACAGCATGGTTACCTCTCAAGTAGATAAAGCATAGTAGCGAAAATAGAAAGTATTGAAAACATAATGGCTGGAACCCTTGGATAGTGTTACACCTTATATCTATACTAAAAGCAAATAGCTTTAGCAAGGATAATGGTGTCTTACACAGAATATCCAAGGAATTAGAGGTTATTACCCAGTGGCGGAACAGCTCTGTAATATCTCTGCAAATTCTGCAGCTGGGCTATGTCTACTCTTCTCACTGGATCTCTATTGCTTCTACTGATGTCAGTCCTGAGTGCTGTCATTACAGCTTGCAACTTGCTAAGCCATGCAAATTCAATGCTCYTGGGAGCAGAATAATAAAGGTTATGCATTGTTAAATGCGTCGCTGATTCAACTCCCATTTCCCTCAGCACGATTTTATAGTGGATGCCCATTCAGCCTCACAGGGACAAATAAAAGGGGGTGTTTTCAAGCAATATCCTTCTAAAGGATGAAGTGTCATGGTCTCTTGGCAAGTGACTGTTTGGATGGCAGAGCAKTTTGATTTGCAACAGTTATAAAACAGCTATTTCTGACCCTAGAGCATAGCAGAGTTAATTACGGTAGTAAGCCGTTTGGAGCAACTAATTTATATTGTGATGCCTTAGCTGGCACAAGAAAGAAGAGATTTGTCAAAATATACTAAGGCAGCTCCCCCAAASCCTGCTTTGTTTTGTAACTCAACAGTAAAAATCTTGTTTTGTTATGACAAAGACAGAATATAATCAAGGGAAGGTGCGTCTTCCTTGTCCTTAAGGCCATATTTTCAGTTCCAAGGAGTGTTAGCTGACAGGCCAAACATGTTGCACAGAGTCTTTCAGAAAAAGAAAAATGTTGGGTTTTTTAATATTTTTACAAGAACTGCAAGTTACAAAATGATAACCTTTTGGCTAGGCTAGAGAAAACTTTCAAGGCTAACTGTGTAATAAATGAAGCACCCAGTCTTTTACCTGCTGCTTACTTCATCTCTTGTCAACCAATCTGTAGAGGTACTAGTGACTTAAGACAGCTTTTCCCATTGTCATCAGGCTGGCAATCCTCTTGAACTGTAAAATAAGAAGGAAATGTCATTGACAAGAATGCTTAATTCATTCTTTATAGATTTTTAGAGAAAATAGATTTTTTTTAAAAATCAATCATTGGAGAAAGTTATATCTTGAAGGGAAGAGAAGAATTTCAAATACCAGGTTCGAGAAAAATTTTCAGCAACTTACTTTTTCCAACCCTGCTTCCACTTCACAGTTCCCACAGGAGCTGCTACCCACAAGTTGAAAAAACTAACCTGAGTTTCATTAAGACATCATCAGGTTGAATCTGTGTGGTGYTTATTAGGAGTTTGTCTGGAAATTTCTGCTCTGCATCTTCAACTAAGYTCCTTCAAGTGTGGATGGATCATTGTCTGTTGTCTCTGTCTTCACTTGGTAGCCATCTGACTGATGAGTAAAGAAAAGGAGTATTCAAGACAATTAACCAAACATTTGTTTTTATCAGATAATACCTATAAGACTAAATAACTGAAAATGGAAGATGGGAAACTAATTGTCTTTTCGTTCTCTATATGCCAACTCTGCCTGTTTCCTYCCTTCTGTGCCACTAGTCTAAAGGCACTGCTCTTCTGGACCTCACCTACTCCTCACAATACCATGTTGTGCATGATCTTGGCTCTAAGCAGAGTGATGTTTTCTGCATGTCCTTTATCAAGAGATCTCAAGGCACCATTCAATTTTTATCAGTGAATAAAGCATCATAAACTCCAGTTTATGAACCGAACTTCCCAGTTAGTCTTGTGTGATGTTTGCCTAGTCAAGTAAGTTATGGGCAAGAAAAACAACCTTTCTCATTTTCCTGTTTAATAGTTGTTTTTTTGGTTTTTTTTTTTCAGAACAGTGAATATCAATAAAAAMGTAAAGCTACTTTATCACTGTTATTTACCAGAATGCTGTCATTTACAGAATTTTATGTTTTTTGTTAGTTTGTAAGACTACGTTTTGAACCAGCTCCTCAGCTCTATTTTATAAACAAGATGGACAATTTCACATATTTCACCAAAGAAAACAAAGGATCCAGGTGCCAAATTCTTAGAAAAAAAAAAAAAAAAAGGTCATTATTAATAGACAAAAATTAGGGCATAGACTTTGCCTCCATTTGAGAACCACAGTCTAAGCAATGTACATACAGATTTAACATAACTCTGATCATCTTCCTTTCACATCGATTCCAACTGATTAATTGGATCTGTGAAAATGAGGCAAAAGGTCACCCCTCTTTCAGTTAAGCTGTCAAAGCCACTAAGTACTTTGATAAATATGGGCTCTGATGACTTCCTGAGGCTGTCTTCAGGCCATCAGATATTCTTATGCATATTTAAAAATTTAATTTAACTTCTCATATACTTTATTTTTAGTCTTGTCTGTTCCTACAAATGGGAGGATGTAAACAGAGTCTCATAAATTTGTATCAGAGAAGATTTGTCATGTGAAAAGTTGAGGAGGATTTGTATGCAAGAATCTGTGATCTTTGAGCATGTGGTTTGATTGGCTGTCCTGGTTTTGGTTGGGGCAGAATTAATTTTCTTTTTAGCAGCTGCTACAGTGCTGTGTTTTGGATTTAGTATGACAATAATATTGACAACACATTGAGATTTTAGTTGTATACAATGTTTATTCTAAGTCAAGAACCTTTCCATTTCCCAGGCTCTGGMAAGAAACAGATGCACMAGAAGCTGGGAGAGAGCACAGCCAGACAGCTGACTTGGACTGGCCAAAGGGATTTTCCATACCCTAGAACACCATGCCCAGTATATAAGCTGGGGGAGTTGTCTGGAAGGTGCTGATTGCTGCTCAGGGACACTCAGCGGGTGATAAACAACTGCACTGTGCACCACAGGTTACTCTCAGGTGTTAAGATGGTTAAGATGAGACAGTGACACTGTCCTAAGGTGAAAAGAGGAATTTTTATTAAGTTTTTATTATTGTTATTGTTTCACAGACCTACAGAAGATAAGGCATACAGTGGTTAGATTTGAAATAAATGATTTTATACAATTTTGCTCATTAATACAATTTTGCTCTGGCAAATGTTGCAATGTCTGTACTGTCAGAACTCTGACATCTGGAAGAATATGCTTGGTATTCACACTCTTGTGATTTGTCTCGCAATGTCTCGAATAAAATGTGTACAGCTTGATTCCTGGAAAATTATTTACAGTAAACCAGTGATCTTTAGAAGCAGAATAATCAGATACATGCATTCACAGTAATGTAAGCATAGCTTAGAGACTGACTAAAGAAACAGACAAAATCACTCCTGTAAAACCTTCACAAAGATTAAATCATGACCAGGTAAGCAAACCAGGTCTTAATTATGCAATCATTTTCCCTTACTAGGATTTCTAAAACATCCTAAGRTGTGAAAAGGTTCAGTGCATTTTCTTTTTTCAAACTGATGGCAAAAACTGTTTCCAAGCCACAGGCATGGTAAACAGAGCTTTATGTGTGCTTTGGTATGCTATCATACTATCCTCCAGAATGATATCCCATAACATGGCTCCATTCAACTGCTTTCTGGCAGAAGACACTTGAGCAGAGAGGAYAAATAATCTATATGGGCTTCAACTTACAGAAAGAAAAAAAAATATTATGGTAGAATGACTATAACCATCTTACCAAACGATTCCAAAACGATATAATTTGTGAGTACAAAAYAGAAAAACACAACTTTTTTACTTCCTGTGAGGGAATTAAGTTAGAATTACTTGTACAAGGTGTGCTTGCTTYTCAGCAGCTTCTGCTCTCTTCTCTGTGCATATACTGTCATGCCAGAGCATGGTCAATTAATAATGTCTCCAGGAGAGGGAGAGTGGTCGTTTCCAACTTAATGAAATGGAGACTATTCTGTAAAAAATTGGCAAGTACATCCCTCCTAAGAGAGACCCATCTGGCGCCTAAAGGCTTGTAATAAGTATCAAAGCAGGCTGTTGCAAATTTCTAAGGGATATGACATTTTAAATGAGACTGAAGAAGCCAATGACCTATGTGCTTCTATGCATGACATAGCTGTCAAGACCTTTCKTAGAAATGCTCTTATATATTCTATGAAATTCCCCATGGAAGAACTGAATGCTGTGTCTGCCACAGAGATTCTACTTATGAAAAAAAAGGCAATGTGGAATTTGGGAAGTATGTTTTTGCCTAAAAAGTTTTCCTTTAAAATCCAAAAGCACTATAAAGCTTGTTAAAAAGAAAGTAAGAATATTATAAAGAAATTTGAACCAAGACCCTCAATATTTTATCATTTACTCTCCTACAGACTCTGTGTAGATGTATACAAGAAATACTATTTTGATCTGGGGGCGTTATGCTCTCCTTTTCCATTGGTGTAAAGTAGCAAAGGATTAGGCAAGGTTGATTGAGTCCAGGTTATTAAAGATARCATTCTGAAAAATATGATGAGTGGAAACACCATTATTAAGAGAGAGAAAATTGAGCTGGGTATCCTTCTAGAGCCTAACACCCAGAAAACAGGATGAATCCATAGCAGGAGTTATTTTATACCTTGTTTCTCTGTTGTTTTCAAAATCAAGTTGTAGCAGAAGAGCTTGTAAGCATTTTTTTTTAATAGTAAGTCAAAGGTTCATGAAAGACCACTGACATAGAAATAACAAGTCAAAGGTTCATGAACCATTGACAATTAAGCAACATAACTGAAGTCTTCRTCTTCAAAGGCAGGCCAGAGAAGCAGAGAAATATGCAGGTTGCCACAGCTGGCTGAGAGCTCTCTGTCAGTTTATCTTTCATTTACTTTTTTTTTGTGAAAGTACTTCTGGAACCACCTGGTCCTGGTGGAATCATTTTCACAATTCCATGTGTTCAAATTTTCTATGATTTTTTTTCTTTGAACTAAAGACAAGGTAGAATCAGTCTCTGAAACATCTGGACYATCATCTCATCAATAATGTTTTTCAATAACATGCCATAACTAATCTTCAGATTCTTGAATTTTGAAAATCTGATTCTAGCTTTAAGTCCAGCTGGCTGCTCAGGCCATCATTTGTTAAAAAGTCTTGAGACAGAACCTTGGCTGTCAGGGCAACTTTCTCTGTTGTATGCTTAGCAGTACTGTGAAAAATTTGCAGTTTTGCACAACTTCTCAGTACAGTATAGACTCTCAGGGTACCCCTGAGGGAAGCTGTTGAGTTTGTTAATATTGCATCATTGACAAAGACAGATAAACCTCTTCTATTCTTTTCTATTTTTGGCAACYAATTTAGAACACCATCTTCCAACTCTATGAATCATACCTTCAAATATATTTCAAATATACATCTACCTGTCTAGAAGAGGAAAGGGAATCTCTGGCAGCAGCTGGCCAAAGTGGTGAAGCAGGCTTTAAACTGAAGAACTCAGGGTAYAGGGTCCAACAAGACAATGCTCACGGCATCACGTCTACCTGGGSAATAAGCCAGGCTGAGCAGAGCAGTGACAAACATTCCTCATGGGACTCCCAAGACATGATCCAGAAGGCAAAACACCTTGAGAGTGTCTGTGGCTGTGGTGGAGCCTCTTGCACACTTGCTGGGAAATCTGAACACTTGATTACTTTTCGAAATGCCAGTACACCTACACAGAAAGCATGGGGAATAAACAGGAATGATTAGAGAGCTGTGTGAGGTCGCAGGGCCATGACCTCATTGCAGTTACAGGCATCRTGGGAAAGCTCACGTGACTGAAATGCTGTCCTGGATGGCTGCATATTATTTAGGAATGATAGACCAGCAATATGAGGAGGTGGAGCTGCTTTTTATATGAGAGCAACTGGGATGTATCAAGCTCTGCCTAAAGGTGGGTGAAGGAGTCGAGAGCTCATGCGTAAAGATTCATGGGCTGGCAATGTGGGTGACACTGCTGTGGGTGTTTGCTACAGGCCAACCTGTCAGCAAGAGCAAGTCAGGTTTCTACATTCAGCTGGCAGGAGTCTCTCTCAAGGGCCCTGGTGTTCATGRGGAGCTCCAGCCATTCTGATCTCTGCTGGGAAGACAGCCGGGCACACACTGCCCAGGAGGTTCCTGCAGAGCATGGATGATAAATGACTTGGATGCAGGACTTGAAGGTATACTAAGTAAATGTGCCAACAAAAATAAATTGGGATGGGATGCTGACTCCCTCAAAGGCAGAGAGATCTTGAGAAATTAGAGAGCTGGGTATATGGACAGACTGGGGAAGTAGTCAGWGAGTAGCCTTGTATAAAGGGACGTGGGGGTCGTGGTTGATGCAAATTGAGTATAAATCAGCAGTGCCCAGGCAGTCAGGAAGGTCAGCTGTGCTCTGGGGGGCATCAGGAACAGCATCACCAGCCGGGCAAGGGAGGGAGGGGATTGTCCTTCTCCGCTTTGTGCTGGTGCAGCCTCACCTCAAATCCTGTGTGCACTTTGGGCACCAAAAGCTATTGGAGAGTGTCCAAACTAGGGCAATTAAGGTGGTGATGGGCCTTGAAGGGAAGCCATACAAGGAGCAGCTGTGGTAACACAGYCTGTTCAGCCTGGAGAAAGGAGGAGAGAACTCATCAGAGGTCATCAGAATCTACAGTTTCTTTACAGGGGCAAAGCAGAGRGTTAGGCACTGATCTCTTTCCTCTGGTGACCAGTGACAAAGCCTGAGGGAATGGCATGAGGCTGTATCAGGGGAGGTTTATGTTGGGTATTAGAAAAAGGTTCTTCACCCACAGGGTGGCTGGGCACATGAACAGGCTCCCCAGGAAGTGGTCACAGCACCTGCCTGACAGAGTTCAATAGGTGTTTGGGCAATGCTCTCAGGCACATGGTGTAACTTGGGGTCATTCTTTGAAAGGGTCAGGAGTTGAACTTCAATGATTCCTTGTGGGTGCCTTCCAGCTCAGGATATCATATGATTCTATGATTCTGTGGTGAGTATATTTTTAAAGTTGAAGATTTCAAATAATTTTATTTCTAAAACTCAAATGACATAGTGTGGAGGATGCCACAAAACTGAGAGGCCAGAACTATTATTTTCAGAAATTTGGCTACAAGTGCATGTTCTCTGTTGAAAAGAAAACTGCCAGCGTTTAATGCAACTGTTTAAATAGCCTGTCCTAAAAAAAGCAGAAGAGTCAGCAAACTTACGGTTGCACAAGGCTCAGTCAGGCAAATGTCTGGAACACATGTTTTATTTAACAAGGAAAGATAGAACCATTCTACCATGCTCTGACTGTTGAGACACATGCTACAGGTGCTATGAGGCCCATTGCAAATTACCATTTCCACATTCATATCATCTTCTATTATCTCTGCTCAGTCACTGTGAGGCAGCCTAATCTATTCCTCACCTTACAGACAACTTTTTTCTAACCACTAAATAGCATTTCCCATTTGGATTCTGATACCCAGCAAAAGGCTCATTTGTTTAAAGACAGTTTCTACATACCCTACTGAAAAAATCTCATTTTGCAGCCAGGGAGTTTAAATGCTTTCCCAACCTGGAAGTTTAACCCATTGGTTCTGTGTATATGGGCTTATGTATACATACAAATGACAAAGTATTGCAGAGACTGTATGAGTTGYCATAACAATGACTTTAAGATATTTTTTACTGCTGAATTATTAGTAAAAATCCAGAAGTAAATATTAGTAAAAATTTATAAGCCCTAAGTTGGAAAGCACTTACACAGCTGCTTAACACCAATGTATTCAGTGGGTATGATCTAAAACTAACCCAGTTTTACATTAGTGTTAGATAGTGGCCAGGTAGTGATGGCTACCATGGCTGTCCCTCATATAAGGCCATAAAAATAATATGAGAACACCTGGAAAGTGGTCTGTAAAAAATAAATGGTGCCAATTATAATTTGTAGTAATGTGATAAATGAATAAAGGGACTACCTTATTTCTTGTTACCATACTTACCATACACTGAGGCTTTTTGAGAACTTGTACTTGCAGGTGTTATTTAACTTGTCCTTGTGCATCATCTCTCATTGTCATCCAACTTAGCACTTCTATTTTAAACATATCAGTGGCCTGTTTGGATGCTCCTAAATCAACATGGAGTACATTGAATGGATATACAGATGTAAACATAGAAACAAGACCTCTAAGGAGGTCATGTATAATGATGACTTCTTCAGATCAGAACAGGTATTTATTATAAATATGAAAAATGCACAGTTTTCCATAACAACAATGATTTAATGGAAAATGTAGGCCTCCACAATTTAACATTTACTGCAAAATTTGGAAATTGATCCTTCTTAATCAGGAAAAGTAAACCATAATGTTTGTTTTGGGGATGGTCTACTTTCAGACAGTTCAGCGATCTAAGCAGTCACAGTGCCACTCCACTGGGAAATCTCCCTGTTTCTGATCCCATTTCAATATCTCCCTGAAGAAGGACTCCCAGTTAGACTAACACAGCAACTTAGATTAATGCTATGGGAAAAGGGATATATTAATATTATCGATTAAAAATATAAAGCTAATTCTGTGTTTCATAAGAAATTCTGGTGTTTCAGTATTTCATTGATTTTTGATGAAAACAAATGTGAAAAATCAAAATTTCCCATGGGAGAGAGAGAGAATTTTAAATTTTGTTTCTTAGCCTGTCCTTAGCTGACTTAAACATGAAGGGAACACTTGGAAACATGATTTAGAATTAAATTCTGTTCTGGCCACAAAATGAGCACCTACTCTAACACTGGGCATGACCAGCCTATAACTCATCAGTAATATGAGTTATATGATGATACAGGAKGTCAACTAGGTCTACTTACCTGGCCCTCCACCTGCTCTTGAATGCCATTTTTCTTGAGATGGTCTTCTGGCAAAAGACTATAGGCTAGATAAATTATTCTGATGGTGRCAGTCTACTCCTGGCTGCCTTTTTCATCATTCCGAGCTGCAYTGCTCATGTGCTACACACTTTCAAGTGCTCTGATAAGTCTCTGGGGAAAAATGGTGGTGAAGAACAGGCCAGTTATCACTGTCAGAACTGTGAATCCACGAATCCTTCTGCCTGACTTTCAAATTGTCTGTGGGMCAGAGAATAGCTGGAAGTGCAAACCATCCTGGTTGGAGGAAGACACCAGTTATCCTTTTTCCTGGCTATTTGTGTTCCAGCATTTAGGTATAGGAGGTTCTTAAGCCTGACCTGGAAGAAGGTAGTAACAAGGTGGGGATTGGTCTCTTCTCCCAGGTAACAAGGGACAGGTAAATGGCTTCAAGTTGTGCCAGGAGATGTTTAAATTAGACATTAGGAAAAATTTCTTCTGTGAAGTGGCATTTAGGCATTGGAACAGACTTCCCAGGACAGTGGTTGAGTCACCATCTCYGGGAGTGTTCAAAAACCATGTGGATAKGGCACTAAGGGACATAGTTTAGTGSTGGACTTGATTTACCTCAAAAAATTTACTGCACATATTGCATGATGAGAGTTTGTGCAGCTAAAACGAGTTGTAGACCCTGGGAGTTTTAAGGCTTCATCAATAAAGCTATACAGTATTTTTCAGCAAATAGCTTTATTTCCAAGTAACTGAAGCCTAAAAGAAAGTTATTTCTGAGTTTCCAATTCTGTCTTGTACAAGGAATTAAAAGTCCAATTAACTGCCTTACAAAGACAGTGATGATAAAATGTGTGTGTCTTGCATATGTCACCTTGCCATCAGGYATGTCCCTAAATCCAGGAGCCCAAACCTTTTCAAGCAAGAAGTCAACCAATGCAGACAAGTGATGTCTGATTCTAGATGACTCTAGGGCTGGGGACATGGCAATGTTTTTCTCATATTACAGTAGTGGTTTTCCTGGCAAAAATCTTAAAACCAGGAAGTGATAATGTACACCTTTTCACTTTTTTGCACAATGTCTGCTTTAGATGTTATTAAATATATGGTRAGTTCACCACCAGAATCTAAATCATTAATTTCAAGCTGTTCTTTGGTCTYCCCTGGCAGATCATACATTAGAAAGGACTGTTTAGTTCGAAAGATAGATTTTAATAACTGGTATATGCCTTCAATTGCATCATCCATAAATGATTTTATAGTAAAAATTGAGCAAACAGAAACTCCTTCTTGTCWTTATAATTAAAATTTCTTTGAAGACTTTAGCAGTAAATCACCTGTCCAAGGATGCATTGCCTTATTCTGATGTCTTTGTGATGAGTAGAGGGTGAAAGAACTGATTTTTCTCCCAAGAAACAAGACTTTATGAAAAAATGTTCTTCTTGTGTRGGCAAGATGATTTGCAAAAACCAGTGATCCACCTAAAACTCCTCCAGTTTGAAATGACTTTTAAAATATTTATCATCAAAGAAAGCAYAGGATGCTTTGTTTTAAACTATATTTCAATCTTTCATTAGTTTKCCAGCTTTACATGAAACTCTGTTAATATTTCCCACATATTAAAATACTCTATTTCCCCTGAAAGGAGTTTTCTTTTTATATTTTATGCTTCATTTGTAAAGTCAAGCAAAAAAAAAGAGAAGTAGAGTTGATAAAATAATGAAAATAAACAATGATAACACTCAGAAGGACATCTATAGGACATCAAGGTTATCAGTTTTCAGAGATGAAGAGAGCAAGTTCGTGCTGCTGCACAGGTGAGACTGATCCAACTTAGGCTTGGTCAACTTGGGAGGCAGATGAAACTGTGCATCAGTTTAGGGGTAAACTGCTGAACTGGTTGTGTGAAGGGAATAAGAAGATCTACCTTCCTTTTTCACAAAATTATTTTCCTTCTAGAAAGGTAGAATTATTTTTGAAAGCCACGAGGAGTGATAGCTCTTTTTTTTTTTGAGTGCTGTGGTGAAAAACTCATTGAAACACATGTTCTTGTGAGCACTGGTCAGGGACACAGCTGATTTGGTTTTTTCAAAGAGCAAGTCACGGCATTAATGATGCATTGTAACATGCATTTCATTTTTATTTGGCATGTTCTATAATGTGAATCTCAGTATTCATATTGGATTCCTCAAAGAACCTGAKAGTTTCAGGCACTGATTCATGCTCTTATCTGAAAGCATTGCAATGACAATTTCCTGTCAGCTCGAGTCCCAAGAGGGCTGAAGGTTCAGCAAAAGCACAGAAGCCCCAGTCAAAAAGCTGTAGAAAGAAATAGCAAAGAAATAACAAACAGTGGGTAAATGGCAAGCAGCACTTCTGCCTTAAAAAGGGCTTAAAAAATAGAGTCAAGGACTTCTATGCTTCTCAAAATACCTCTTTCAGTCAAGTGACAAAAATCCAAGAAATCGAAGGAAGTTTGCAGAGTAAAAATYGCTTCATGACACACTTATTTGAAAAATAACCTGTTGCATTTCCTTTGGTAAATACTATGTTCAGAAATAGTTGGAAACAGATGGTACAACTGTTTGTAAGTGAATGATTTTGCCTAGGCTACAGTAAATGTTTGTTGCATGTGTACATAAAGGAAAGATTAGTGACAAATTTTGTAGAATAAATGTATCTGCCTCATAGACTCGTGACTATTTGAATTGAGCATTTGTGACTGAGGAAGCAGTCTGTAATCTCAATCTCCTGTTATTTCTTCCAGTAACTGTTGAGTTTTGATGCTTACTTCCACAAGGAAGTAAATCTGTTAAGAATTTTATTCTTATATGAAATATATATATACTTAATGAGCAAAAGGCATGAAGCAGAATTTGGATTTTATCCTGAGACAGAACTGTGAGACAAGATCTACTAATGTGKAGTGCTTTTATATCTGAAGTGCTATTGGGTTCCTCTTACACCCTATGAATACTTAAAGCTGCTTACCTGTTGCCATAATAAAACTGAAAGGAAGAGAGACAGAAAGAGAGAAAGAGAGGAWAARRRGGCAAGWGGCACCCAACCCTAGATATCTAACATTTGTGGAGCTTACTTGAATGAACTATGACTGCCCTGAATTGAGTACTTTATTAATTTCCTTGACAAATTGAGAGTTGTAGTCTCCGGCAGAATGATTTATAACACATTCAGACTAAAAAAAATTAATTCTATCATATGCACAATGTAACCTAAGAATTTATATATACAGCTGCATAAATATTGCGT